>NW_022170738.1:5010752-5043752 GCF_008802855.1 Photinus pyralis
CTCTAAGTAGTACATTTCATTTGATTATGAAGTAATTGGATTTAATAATGGACGAATTAGCAATAATTTAGCAATAACAGATCATTGAAATAATGCATGTACTATAACGGTGTAACTGACATATTAGGTTGGATTTAATTTTTTCGATTTTCCTGCTGTAAATTCTAACGTGTATTTCCAAACAAATTTCGGTTTTTATTACTGTATGGAATTTATCTGGATGATTGGAGTCAACAAAATATATGTCATTTTAACACCAACTTCAAATACACATCTAAGGCCCCCTGGATCCTTCGCGAAGAAATGCATTAACCCTGTTTCCATATGATTCGTTCTCTCTGGGACACACGGTATATGAATATGATTGCTTTGGCTTCCGTATTTTTATTTTCGTTCGTGTGCAATGTATTCAAGTGAAAAAAAGAATGATATTGTCAATTGATATAGCGCTGGTAACAGTTTAAGGAGCGTAAGAGATTTATTTTCTGTATTGATCACTAAAATTAGTAGTTGTTTAATTGCGATGCACATAAGTCACCTGAAACAACCCTCAGTTTTCACGGAGGATATGGGACTGAACATTTTAATTTTTGTGGAGAGAATTCGATAAAAAACTGAAAAGAAATACCGGCCGAATTAATCTCTTCATCATAACCTAATAGCATACTACTCTTTACTGTCGCTTTTATAAGTACCTACCTACCAGCCAACCTATTTAAAAAGCATGATAGAAAGATATGAATTCTTTTAGTAATGTGCGCCAGGGAGATTATTTATATATCGTCCTTATTTATGGCAGCAGAGGTTTTATATGTTTGGGAACTAAATTAATTAAATGAAGAAGTTTCATTGTAAATATGAAAAAAATTAGAAAGTTTCTCATTTTTACCTATGGTACCCGACTAGGGTCAATAGACCACCATATGTTTTTCGTTGTGTTTTATGCTGTATTGGATAACATTTGCTGTAACTTACTTTTGCCTCATTGCTGACGCATCAGTTATCGTTTTGTCTAACTTTCCATAAATATTGTTTTAAGTTCTTTTATACGTACGATTTTTCATATACAGCGTGTTCGAGATAAGAGAGTCAATTACACGTAACAAATGGATTCCTCGCTTTCTAGAACCTACAACAATAAGTGAAAACCTCAAGGCCATACCTAAAACTATACCAAATTTCAAAGATTTACACGATTCTTATGAATTCGTCCTAGACTATAATTAATTAATTAATTAATTAATAAACGTATATTTGTTTTAAGGCAATGCCTCATACAAAGAAATAGAGAGAGATATGATAGATAACTTAAACACATTATAAATTTCTAAATAATTATGACATAAAATAAACCATTTTTCTATAAATAAGTAAATCAACTATCATTCATTTAAACAAAATGATCTTATTCTAAATGCATTAAGTATATAATTATAAACACAGTTTAGTTGGGCTGCGTCCTTTACTTGTAGTAAGTGACAGATATTAGATTCGTCGTCCTCATCGATGCAATATTTTTTTAAATAAACGACCCTTATCGGTTGATATATTGGGCATTTAAAAATGAAGTGTATAAGATTTTCGTTTTCGTTAAGATTACATACTTGGCATTTGTTTATGTTATCTAGTTTGTAAAGCATATTTTTTATAAGAATGCGCGTCCCATTTTTGTAAGCCAGTCTGAGTTGTGCTACTGTTCTGATCTTTATAATTGGGACTTTAAACGTTAAATATGCTGACATTTCATAATTATGCTTCATAGCCTGTAATTTGTTGTAGTGGTCGTTAAATTTTGTACTCGTTACGATATCTGCAGATTTTAAAGTTGTGAAGTGTTGGTCAATTACATTTCTGATAGAGCTTTTAGTCATATGATGCGATTGCTGTAGCCAGGTGTTCCCATACCCCAGATTTTCTATAAAATGACGTATTTGTGATGCCCAGTTGTATTCAGCCGTATTCTGTTCCCAGGAGTCGAGGTGTTTCAACCGATTATAAAGCAAATTCGTATAAGACGTTGGTTTTTGTTTTAATACTTTCATCCACCAATTTAATGCTCGCGCCCATACGAAGTTACTAACATGCCTCGCGCCGGTTTCCAGGCGGAGCATATGATTAGGGGTAGTTTTCTGACATTGCAGAACGTCTTTGAGATACTTGGTGAGTATTCCTTCAAGCCCTTCCGGTTTAAAAACGGCCCATGTTTCAGCTCCATGCAGAGCGGTAGCTTGGACAACACTATGAAATAGTTTGAATTTTTCATTCCATGAACTCGATTTGCCTTTTATGAGGATTGCTTTAACATTACCGATTGCAACTAAGGCCTTCTTTTTTGCCTCTTTTGTTGCTTCATTAAATTTGCCCGTTGATGTAAATGTAACGCCAAGATATGAAAATTTATTTACAACTTCTAATGGATCGCGATCATAATAAAACTTAACAGTTTTTGAATGTGTCCAGTTTCTTTGAAATTTCATTATTTTAGTTTTGTTAGTATTTAACGTCAGACTATTTTCCTTACAATAATTGTATAAAATATTAATTTTCTTTTGCAAGTCTATGGGAGAATGGGAGAACAAAGCAATGTCGTCAGCATATGCAATTAACAAAATATCATTGTTCTGATCGATATTTAAACCACGAACTCCATGTGCTCGGAAATAACTCTCTATATCATTTATAAAAAGTGAAAACAGTATTGGAGATAGTTTTTCTCCCTGCAACACCCCTTCTGTGATAGGAATCGTATTACTTAAGTTGTTGTTCACTTTAACCTGTAAACTTGCATTCTTATACAGACTCTCTATCATTCTAATAACTTTTGCACTAATGCCATTATCATACAATTTCCTCCAAAGTATGTTATGGTTGATTCTGTCGAATGCTTGTTTAAAATCAATAAACATTACATATACTGCATTTCTTGCCAACCTTAGTTGTATATGAATAATTGCCATTAATGAGAATATGTTATCCGAAGTGCCTCTAGTTTTTCTAAATCCCATTTGGTATTCCTTTAGAATGGAAGATTCTTCAACAAAGTTGTAAATTCTATTGTATAGGATTTGGGTAAATAATTTTGTAACACTATTGGTTAGGGCTATACCTCTGTAATTTGCTGGATCATTTTTCGGTCCTTTCTTATGAATTGGCGTGATGATTATTATTGACCAAGAACGAGGTATTTTTTCTAATTCCCAAATATTGTTAAACATATTGAGCATATAATGTTCCCAGTTTGGTGGTAAGTGTTTATAAAATTCATTGGGTATTAAATCAAATCCCGGTGTTTTACCGAGTTTGGCCGACGCTATGCTGTTGTGAAGCTCGTTTAATGTTATAGGCGTATCTAAGTAATAATTAGAAACGTCAAAGTATAATGATACAGATGAATTCAAGTTTGCGTGATGTCTACGATAAAATTCTTCCCATTCCTCAAGTGTTACTTCGTTGATGTTTTCGCGACTTGTTTTCAAGTTTTTAACAACTTTCCAAAATTCACTACTATTATTAACATTAGCAAGAGTGTTAGATATGTTCTTATAATACACCTTTTTAGATTTATCCAATAGTTTATGATAGAGTTTTTTATGTAGCAAGTAATCATTCAAAGTAGCGTTATTCGGGGTAAGTTTGTACAGTTTTAAAAAATACTTGGTTTGTTTTCTCTGTTCGTAACACTCTGCGTTAAACCACGGTTGTTTTTCTCGTAATTTTTCATGTGCCTGTCCGTTGTAGACTTTCACTAAACTAAGTTTTTGTGCTATACATTTGATTGTATTTTCTAAGTTAATAGTTAATGCCGATGGATCAGTGTGGTGCATGTAGACATTTGGTGAGTGTCTAAGCTCCGTTTCGTAATCCCGACCCTTTAATTCATCCCAGAATAACCTATTGTATTGATTGAGCTTGTCACCTGATGATTGAGGGTGCTTTTGACAATTACTATTTATGTTTGAACTCGCAAGTTTAAGAATGCAAATACTGTGCTCTGTCTTCTCAAGTGTGGGTAGTATACGCAAATACCTAACATCTTGAATGGCTGACATATTGGCCCAAATTAAGTCTATAGTACTCTTACCATTCGCATTGGCGAACGTGAAATTCCCTGGGGCGTCGCCTTCAGTTCGGCCATTTAAGGTAAACAGTCCCACATCTTCCATCAGAGTTATAACCATTTTTCCCCTTTTGTTGATATAATGGTCGAGTGAGACCCTGGTTGCTTGTACATTGTAGCCTGTAATTGTCTCACGGTCTAATTGGTTAAGTTGCCCAATGCGAGCATTAAAGTCTCCTAAAACAACCCACTTATAATCTCCGTACACATATGATAAATCAGTTATAAATTCATGTAGTAATTCTAAGCTTGCCTTATTGTCTAAATTAGGGCTTATATACACAGACAAAATTAGGTATTTCAAGGTAAACATATTTAGTGATACACATATCCATAAATTCGTGTGGCTTACAACTTTAAAATAATTTAAAAGATTACTTTTTACAAACATAATTAATCCTCCACTAGCACGTCCTCTGTCTTTTTCCTTCACTGCTACGCTAACACAAAGTTTACTAAAGCTATTCATAAAAAATGGTAACGGATAATCCAAAGACGACATCCAAGTTTCACACAAAGCTATGACATCACTATTTAGTACAATATCCCTAGTATTCACGTCCATATTAGTAAAGTTATTGAAACCCGAGATATTCCAGAAGATAAATTTTAACACTTCATTTGCGTCCATTGTAGTTGTTGATTTCATGACATCTGCGACTGACGGTCTGTTGGGTTTAGTTAGTTTTTTGATTCCAGTAATTTGTCAGCTTTATTGTCCCAGTACCACAATTTCCCATCCACAAACAATTTCCGGTAACCTATCTTGGTGCGCTTGCCGTCTGCTTGCAAAGACTCTGCAACTTCTTTAATTTTGGCTTGAGTTTTTAGTTCTTCCGTCGTCATATCATTGTTTATGTAGACTTTTTTCGTATCCAAGTTTTCCTTCAGTTTTTGTTTGCAGCACATAACTTCTTGCTTGTCCTTCCATGAATCAAACTTCACCAACATTACACGCTTATCCTTCCCTAGCACGAGCACTTCTTTTGGTTTAACTGACACTTTTAATTTCCCTTGGAGAAGCTCTTCTACTATTCTTTCTTCATTGCCAGGGCACGCAGATAGACCCTTGATGACTATATTATTTTTCTTATCCAGTTTTTCTCGCCATTGTAATTTACGCTCAAGGGATTCAATCTTCTCTTCTAAAGAGTTAACAGTCAGTTGCCATTTTTGTTCGTTTTTCTTCATTTCTTCCTGCATTTTGCTGATGTCTTCCTTCCATTGGGCGTTTTCGGCCCTAATTAATTTCAGTTCTGAGACCACGCTATCCAACATTTTTTCAATTTTTTCCATACTGCCTGCTGACGTCGTACTTGTTTTATCAGGCGAACGGCTGACCTTTTTGCTTTTCGCAAAGGGACTATTTTCTTCGAGTGAGGTATCTAAGGGCTTTCTTTTGTAATAAGATGTAATGCTATTACTTCGCTGACGGTTATCCATAAAACAGTTTGTTCTTGAACGTGAGTTTAGTTGCCTATCGACCAGGCGCAATTTGCCTTCGTAATAAATGTATTGTTATCAACTTTAATAGTTATCAGTTATCAGTCTCTCCTTGACCGCTAAAATTTACAACCGATCTAACAGTGAAAATTTGCATTAGATTTAATGTAATTTTTTGAAAAAAATGGAGTACATTTACACCATGTTTTTACCCAAATTTGCTCCAAATGTTTTCCGTTTATGTTTGCACTCGGATCAATATTTATTCGGACTTCCTGATTTGCACAAAACAAATAAATCTACGGGAACATTATCAGAACCACCATGATGCATAAACTCTCACTCTCTACTCAAGACTCCTAGACTATAAATTATTATTGGTTGAGTACCACTGCAGTATTTGTTTGATCACTGTATTTGGGCTATAAAGCGGGAGGCCGGGTGTTCAAACCTGGGCTGAGGAAAGAGTTTTCATTTGTGACAGGAATTTCGTTAGACCAGTTTCAAGCATTCTGTCGGCTACTCCGAATTAGGTTTTCCTGCAGTCTTCCTAGTTCGTAAGGTAAATACCGGAGTAGTATAGAACAACTTAAGGCCTTCCACAGAAGCACGTATAAAAAGCATTATGCGTGTCACTCTGTAATTGGGTACAAGCGTGTCGAAGACCCAGAACAAGAGAGGAATAATAAATAAATCAATCAATCAATCAATCAATCAATGACAAACAAGCGAACAAATTAGTTTCTTTACATAATGTATTTGACTTATATACGGATTTATTAAACTGTAAAACTAGGAAACATAACTAGAGAGATTAAGTGATCTATCGATGTAGATACTTATCGTTACGTCGATGATTATCCACAGATCGGTAGTTGTCCATAGGTATATCGATAGTTATCGACGGCACATTTTCTTAAAAAAAGGGAAGTAGAAGCAGCAAAAGCTATGGGGAACCAGTACCATTTTTGGTGTATACCAAAAATTCAAATTCAAATTAACTCACGTTATTTCAAATTAATTCACGTTAATTCAATTTATTTCACATTAATTCACGTTAACTCAAATTAATTCACATTAATTCACGTTAACTCAAATTAATTCACATTAATTCACGTTAATTCAAATTAATTCGCATTAATTCGCGTTAATTCAAATTAATTCAAAGGGGTGTACACCAAAAATTCACAGTTGTTTCCCCCTAGAGCAAAAGGTTAAATCCGCTCCTATTGAGAATGTAGAAACTAGTTACTAGCGGACAATTCTAGTATAGTAGAGTATTCCAGTAGTAGAAAACAATCCAAACTAAAACTGCAATGGGGTGCGAAATGCTGTAGTAATACAATGAACAAAATCAAAACAAGCACAAGTTAATTACTTAATTATGTGTCAGGGTTATTCATTACAGCTCTGAAAAAAGGCAAACCAAAGGATCCCATCACCAAGTATTCATACTATTGGATGCTGCTACCTCCAATTACGCACTCTAAGTGCCACCGTGAAAAATTACACATTACTCACCCTCTGCTATATTACCAGGTTAATTGGGCGGATAATTAATTAAAATTGAAAGTATGATGTGATCGTTAAACTTCAAATCAATTTTTATCATTAAAAAACACCGATATCATTAGGATGTCCGTTCAACTTCCGACAAAAGTTAATTATACTTTTAATTTTTTTCCGTAAACATGTTTATTCACGATCATATTGTAATCAGTCTCATAATTGTCATTTTGAAGGATAAGGAAGTTGTGTTTTACAACACTTATTTTTCCAGGAGGGAGGAAAGTAGATTCTCGAGGTTAGTAATGTTCGATTCGAGGTTAGTAATATTTCATTACCTACCTCGATTTAGTTGCTAATATCCTAATGGATGGCGCTCTCATCGTAACTGTCTGTCACAGATGACAGCTGATTTAGATGCAAATTGTTCAAAACCGCATTTTAAAAACAATTCTTATTCTTATTATGAGTAATATGGATTATTTGGAACTGTTTTAAGTTGAAGAACTCCACCAGCACTTGCTAATATTGTAGCGATGAGATGCCAAAAACAATGTCCGGTAATTAAATGTAGGTAATTTGTCACGTTTTAGAAATAGATAATGCTATTTTTTAGGGCTATCGTATTGGAACAGGTGTTTAGTGACTACCTCATTGGATCTGGACAATAAATTTTTCGTTATTGACATCTACACAGATTATAATACTAATATTGTAACCCAGTCTAAAGGGTCGCTAGCATTTCGCATAAATACAAACACGCATAACTCCCATTTTGCATAAATTAAATAGCGTTTGAAAAAACGACGCATAAATGTCAAGTCGCATAACTCCCATTTTCATAAAAAAATAGTCATTTTCAAAATGTTCTCACAAATAAATTTCGCATAAAAAAAACTACGCATAACTGGCATTACGCATAACTCCCATTTTGCATAAATAAGTTTCTCGTAACTGGCATTTCGCATAAATTAAAGATGCATAAAAAAAAGTGTGCTAACTCCCATTTCGCATAAATGAAAGATGCATAAAAAAAAGTGCGCATAACTCCCATTTCGCATAAATATCCGTAACTGGCATTTCGCATAAAAAAAACTGTGCATAACTCCCATTTCGCATAAATGAAAGATGCATAAAAAAAAGTGTCCATAACTCCCATTTCGCATAAAAACAGGTATCCGACCAACGGCGGCGGTGGTCGACCGACCATTTCGGCTACTCTGGACGTTGACGTTTGCTTAAAAATCATCTGAATTAGAAACACAAACCGTGTCTGTTTATTCTTTGATGCAAACTAATGAAAGTATTCGTTTATTCAAAGACTAGTCCATGATTACTGTTGATAACTTCCCGTGCAAATTTTACTACTTTTATTATTTAACAGTCAAGTGTAAGAGGTTTAAGAGCGTTATACAGACTGTTTCAAATGGGTTAAGTCGGCATTATTGTTAATTTTCTTAGTTGTGTAGTTAGAAACACGGTTAACTTATCAAAATTGTATACTTTACCATTTTCTTACTGTATCCAAATATGTAATTAAACAAACAATTTTCGCATTTTCCAGATCATTACAAAAATGTGACAATAATATTCTCAACCGTATGTATTTTAACTACCTAGTTTTAATAGGGCGGCTATAAATCGATTGCCTCCAGCCAACTATAGTCAAATCGGGGTAACAATTGAGTATAATTAATAAATAGTGCATCATGGTACAAGTTTAAAGTTAAGTAATTGTCGTATTTAATTATCATGCTAGCAATATTTTCACATGCTAAATACGCCGATATGGTATTCATTTACGGTTTCTGAAATGGAAATGCCAATGGGAGCCATTGCCGAGTATCCCCATAGATTTCGAAATCGATGCACTCTGCAATTGCACCCTAATCTGACTATAGTTGGCTAAAGACAATTGATTTACAGCGGCCCTATTAAAACTAGATAGTTAATAGTATTTTTTGCACTCCTTCGTTTTAAATCGCGTTTTCCCAATAAAACACGAGCGTCGGGAACGTCAAGTTTACAATTGACTATCTACTTTCGCGCACTAGTGCCTAAAAATTCAACGAAATTATCTATTTAGTGCGGATCATAAACTAATAAGTAGTATGATGGAAGAGTAAAAAAGAAAATATAAATACACTTTACATCATTCCCTATAGTACAGGGGCAAAAATAAGCTTAAATCAGAAGTATTGAACATTAAATTGACATTTTAAATTTCTAGATTTCTACTTTATCGGCATAGAGGACTTTGGAGAAAGAACTCTAAAGTTATTTATTCATGGTTATATGGAACAGAATAGGTTATTATATTCTCTCTTTAAGTAGACGGATGGTACCTAGGATGGTACTCACTTGGTGAAAAGCAATTAGAAAAACTCTAAAGTTTTGTTGTATGCAACCGCATAGGTTAATAGATTTTTCATAATGAATTTTGCAAAAAGTTTTTCTGAAGAAATTTTCCATGGTTGGTCAAATTGCATCAAACTTTTAAGATAGCCTTTTTGGTTGAATATTATCTAATTGGTATTAAAAGCAGGCTGCGCTCGAAAGGGGTAGTTACCCAAGGATGTTTTATTAGAAAGGTTGTCTGGTAACTCTAAACCAATAGAATGCTTGCATTTTGAAGGCGGGAAAACGTAATCTAGAATACACATTTAAAATTGCTCATAGGTTACAATGCTAATAAAAGGGGTAAAACATTTAGATTTTGCAGTATATTTTTGGATTTATATGTATATACGGGTGGATCTTATATTGGAAATCTTGGAAGTTTATCGACTTCCACCTTTGAAAGCAATCAAAGTATTGCAAAAATGAGTGTGGTGCGTAAGTTGTTTTACATTGCACGAGGACTTGTGAAAATGTAATCAAATTAATTTTAGAGGTGGAATGGATAAAATTCCGCGTTCTACAAAATAGGAACCACCCCTATGTACCAATAACTAGCCTTTCGGAATTAAAACTCTAAACATTCTTTAGCAGATGACGCCAAATAAAATGTTGTTGCGTTTTATGGAATATGTATATTTATAGTATGTACAAAATGGTAACCGAGGTGCACACGGCGAGCTCTGTCGTTGGGGTGAGCCCAGATGCAGGTCTTCTGACTGATGGAGTGTGGCGCGAGGTCGAGCTGGCAAGGCGACCTGGTTCTGCAGGTGGAGAGCTTTTTGTTTCTTGAAGTGCAGTCGAAGCAGAAATTGCGTTGCACTTTGCAGAGTTCGTGGCTCTGCTTTTAAACGTTTGCGGCCAGGGACGCTACGCTTTCATCGGTTGGCCGTTTTGACCAATGAGGGCGCAGCACATTTTAGTTTACTGCCGGATGTGAAACATTTTCTTACCCATTCTTTAAGAACGGTAGGGTCCTTGGGAAACGTAAAAACCGAGATTTTATTTACACCAGGATGAGGAATTTTAGTGTTACCGCCACTCATCTAAAAAAATACTTAATTATAACATACAAAAGTGCATATACCTAATTGATGAACTAACCTTTCAATCAGGGCTATGAAAACCCACAAAATTCACAAACTAAATGTCTTTATATTGCACCAAATAGGTATCTACAGCTAATATATGTCCTTATGCACTTCAAAATTCAACAAATTTTAAACAAATAAACTATAACTCAAGAAAAATAAGCGCCCGCGCGACTACAAACAACGTTGAACGTCAATGTCTGAATTCTCGATGACGTATACATTCCGTCCCTCCCGCTTCCGCCCACATAGTTACCAGGTAACCTTTGAAATAAAATAACCTTGGTAGTTACCAAACAATTTCATTTATTGCTCTTTTTCCAGTACCTACCTACTAAGTATTTTATCCTCGATTTTATCTTCTTAATTAATAAATAATAGCAAGTCAGCCTATAAGTCACATAGGAGTGACATAGGTCACATTGCTTCACATGCGTACGTACTGTGTAATTTCATTGTTGTTCGATAAACTAGGCAATTATACTGTACCACTCAGTTCTTACTATAAATTATAGATATTTTCACAAAAATTATGTATTATGGTTAGCATGTTCGTCGGGGATAAATCTGATAAAGCATGCTTGGGAGATGTTTGACAAATGCGTACGAGTCGTAGTCGACCAGTCTCTCGATTCACCACAAGAACTTTGCATTGTGCTTCAAGAAGAGTGGAATAATGTTACTTAGAGTTAGACTACTTCTGTACTTAATCAACATCATGCAGAAGCGCACGCAAGATTCAATTATACCTAGAGGGCGTAATACCAGATACTGAATAATCACAACTCATAGCGTATTTTTGGAAATTACATTTTTAGTTTCCCAATTTTCGAATTATGTCCGAGCATTCGCTGTTTCCGGGCATATGCAGGGGTAATATTTTTGGAAATTGAAGTAGAGATTATTTGAAGACAAAAACGCTAATAAACTATATTTTTATTCTCAACCTCTTCCAAGATATAGCAACAATTATTATTTTATTTTAACTATCTAGTTTTAATAGGGCCGCTATACCTATGTATATAAATCTATTGTCTTTAGCCAACTATAGTCAAATTAGAGTGCAATTGCAGAGTGCATCGATTTCGAAATTTATGGGGATACTCGGCAATGGCTCCCATTGGCACTCCCATTTCAGAAACCGTAAATGAATACCATATCGGCGTATTTAGCATGTGAAAATATTGCTAGCATGATAATTAAATACGACAATTACTTAACTTGTACCATGATGCACTGTTTATTTATACCTACTCAATTGTACCCGACCTGACTATAGTTGGCTAGAGACAATCGATTTATTGCCGCCCTATTAAAACTAGGTAGTTAAAATACGATTATACGGTTGAAAATATTATAGTCACATTTTTGTAATGATCTGGAAAATGCGAGATTTGTTTTTTTTTAATTACATATTTGGATACTTTAAGAAAATGATAAAGTATACAATTTTGATAAGTTAACCGTGTGTCTAACTCTACAGCTAATGCCCGTTGATAAGTTAACCGTGTGTCTAACTCTACAGCTAATGCCCGTTTGCACAGACAAAAAATCCATGGCAACGATTATTGAGACAATGGTTGTCATGGATTTTAAGCTAAGTCCCGCTTAAATTTGTCGGTGCAAACGGCCATTAGAAAATTAACAATAGTGCCGACTTAATTTGAAACAAACTGTATAAAGGCGGCCTCACATTACATGGCAAACTAGACGAATGTTGGTGATGCGTCGAGTTTGCCATAAATGTGTATGAGTCGCACATTGCCAACGTTCGCGTTTGTCAACGTTCGCCCAGCAGTCGGTAAACGGACCCACTTCAAAGGACATTCGCCATGATACTGTATGAAGTATAGGGAAGTTCGACATATAATGTGTATGACCCACTTGCCATGTAATGTGGGGCCGCCTTAACGCTCTTAAACCTTTTACACTTGACTTCGTTAAAGAATAAAAGTAGTAAAATTTGCACGGGAAATTATCAACAGTAATCATGGAGTAGGTAGTCTTTGAATAAACGAATACTTTCATTAGTTTGCATCAAAGAATAAACCAATAAACAGACACGCTTTGTGTTTCTAATTCAGATGATTTTTACAGACGTTACATTCAGAGTAGCCGAAATGGTCGGTCGGCCACCGCCGCCGTCGGTCGGATACCTGTTTTTATGCGAAATGGGAGTTATGGACACTTTTTTTTATGCGTCTTTAATTTATGCGAAATGCCAGTTACGGATATTTATGCGAAATGGGAGTTATGCGTACTTTTTTTTATGTATCTTTCATTTATGCGAAATGGGAGTTATGCGCAGTTTTTTTTATGCATCTTTAATTTATGCGAAATGCCAGTTACGAGAATCTTATTTATGCAAAATGGGAGTTATGCGTATTGCCAGTTATGCGTAGTTTTTTTTTATGCGTCGTTTAAATTATGTCACATGCCTGTAAATGAAAATTCATTTATGCGAAATGGGAGTTATGCGTGTTTGTATTTATGCGAAATGCAACGTCACCAGTCTAAATCTGTAATCATAAAAGATCGCTGTAGGTACATTTTAGAATAATAAAACTGACATGGTCATTAGGCATTAGGTTTGAATGTGGATCACAACATTATTTGGTCGTTCATAATGTGGATGATTTCTTTACCTTTACCTGTTTAAAATAAGCAAGTAAAACATGAAGTTTTACACCTATACCCTTTCCTGCCCACCATTGTTCATTCTCTTCAAAAATTCATTCGGGGAGTAAATTTTTTACTACACTCAATTTTCCTTATTTGAGGGGATGTACATTGAAATTCTTTAGTATGGGCCATTTTTTAACATGCATGTTAAATTAATATGAATATTAATTAGGTAAATTTCCAAATCTGTATTACCGACAACATTTTATGTAGGGCAATAATATTGTAGATGGCGCATAAGATGAATATAAAACGTATAAATTTAGTGAATTATTTTATTTTTGATAATGGAATGATTATAATGATGATCGTGAATAAAATCGTATACGAACCTCGACGAAAGGTTATTTTTCTTAGAATATAATCACCCTCGGCGCTGTGCGCCTCGGGTGATTAAAATTCTTCGAAAAATAACCTACTTTCGCACTCGGTGCGTAATATACTATTATGTCCCGCCTGACGATATTACGTTGATAACTTAAAGTAGTTAGTGGCAGAAGCCGCCGTTAACTTCATAGGCCATGACATCACTTTTGGGTGTAATAGCTTCTTTATATTAAGGGAACGTAGTAATAAGCTTAGAGCTAACAAATGGAAAAATTCAAAAAGAGACAGGAAAGAGTAGCATTACGTAATTTAGTTGCGCTTAAACATCCCCTAATTAAGTTTCTTGTTTCTGAAACGTCTCCAGCTTTTGCAAAGTTTTGTCTTGATTGTTGAAATTTAAATATGAAATATCTTCCCAGTTATTACCTTCGCGTATTCTTATATTGCCTGTAATAAAATAATCAAGCACGTGTATACATAAGAAGAGGTTTGGTATTAATTCTCAGCACGTTTAGATAATTGAATGTTTGACAAGCGGTGTTCTGGAAGAACTTTATCATATTGGAGCTTACGAAGGTTCAGTTATAAAATAAAGAGTCGTTTAGCCTTTGACTGTATGTGACGTAAGGTTATCCGGAGGATTTGCGCCTCTTCAAATTCCATAAAACGGAAACAAATTCATTTCTATGTGATATGAAACGGATGCAATATTACTTTTTCGATTTGATTCTTTTAAAGAGCATTTTTATTAAAGTTGCCTACACTTTGCACGAAAGCTAATTATTAGTTTAAACGAACGAGATCCTATAAAAACTAGGAATGCTTTAATCGCACTAGCATTAGTATAACTCTATAAATTGCCCTATTTCAGAATACCGCAGTCGATCTACCTACCGAGCTTTTCGCACTTTAAGATTCAGTATGTCTACCACACTGCATCAAAACTCTCTTGTCAATGTCATCTGCTTAGATATTCGACTCGCGTCTGAATTTGGGGTTAATCGTTTGAAAAATTCGGTTTAGTATAAAGTTCGTTCTTAGTTAGGCTTTACCATCCTTTATTTTGTTGGACTACCGACGTTGTTTTCTCTATTTCCTTTAGTGGAAGCTATGTTAGCCAGGTTTTCTTATTTTACTCGCGCATTTGTTGTACTCGTAGATTACAGACTTCGGATTTTCCACTACATAACGCGTCTTACGATTTTAATTGCCATACAATCCTCTGCTAGATTTGAATCAGAGACTGGAAATTGGACAATATACCCTCATCGCCGTCGTAGTAAAACCGTTAAGACGTTAAGAACAACGATAAATTTGTCACTGTTGGCAGAAGTCGAGTCTACTACTAAGGCACAAAATAATGAGCGCGATGTAAAAGGTAGATATTGTTTGAAAATCTTCAGTTAAGAACAGATGTCAAACCTTTGCACTAACAATTATAGCTGCAAATAATTATCAATAAATGAAGTCAACCGCTGTAATCGATATATTGATTATATACATTTTAATTGTTGATAATAATCGATACATCCATAGACCATTTCTCCAAACTTAAAGGCGGATATCGGTGTCATCTTCTTTTACTCGGTTGTCTATTTTTTCTCTTCAACAGCATGCTGCCACAAGATGTTGAAATGTGCAGTTTAGAAGCACTTGTTAATTATATTTAGTGTGAACACACTATCGCAATACTTCACTACAAGGTAAATTCTTTTCAATTAATTTAATTAAATTAGAGATATATTTCCAAACAGCCTTCATAATTATAATATGAACGTTTCAGTTGTATTCTAATACGCGTATAGGTACATGGCGATGGGGCGTGGTTCAAGGACAGAAATAATTAATACAGACATCTAAATGTTGCATTGTTCATGGGATTAATTAAAAGGTAAGACGTTCGGAATTATGCGTCCGGATGTCAATTATTTGTCATTGAATTTAAGTTGTCAAAACATGCGAACCTTTCACAGCTTGTTAAGAGCAAGGGTGATTCGCGAGAACTTGCACGTTAGCATTTTGTAAGATTCTCATTTAATCTAACAAAATGTGAGGGTGTGAGATTTCTAATTTTTCTCCTCATTTCCAGCACAATTGTATACAATTTCGAATTTGTAGTAGTCAGCCTTCAACAAACATACATTAAAGTGCAAATTGAATAGTAATCAAAATTAATAGACATAATTTATTCCTTATACCGATTTTTTAAAAGCTAAAGTTAGTTTTAATTCACATTCTTTTAAGGAACATCTTGTTAAACGATTCCAAATCGTGAAAGCTCTGGTGGGGCCACATTACAATAAATACTGTTGGGAGAAGACGCCATTGTGATAGCGTTTCTTTAGTCACACGTCACTTACTCAAACACAAATAAGCTGTCGTTAGAAAGTCATCCTAGTAGAATCTCTCCAAACGTTGAAATCGTAACCACTGCAATTATGCAACCAACATTGAGGAATCATCGTCTAACCTCTAACGCATATCATTTCCAAAGTCTTTAATTATGAACAGTGCAATTACATAACAAAAAATAAGATATATACATACGATCGTCATTTTTAATATAGTATCCGTTTTGAAAGACTTGAACTGCAATCAGTGTAATTACGCTACAATTAATAACGTTCGCTTAAACGTCACCTTTTAACACACAACCTTCTCAAAAATTTGAATTGTGATCGGTGTAATTACGCTACTCACGATAAGCGTAACTTAAAACGGAGTATCTTAAAACACGCCACATTCAAGGAATTTATGTGCAGTCTATGCGATTATGCCACAAATAGTAACAAAAAGTCAATCGTCATTTATTAAAGAACATTAAACAATTTTACTCGAAACATTACTCAAAAGTGGAATCACAATTCTATTTGTTGGTTCGTGACGTCCGGTGTGATGCGACATTGGAGATATTTTTGTTCAGTGCAGCGTACGTACGTATACGTACGTAGATAACTAGACCTCTCGTTGGAGCCGAGAGTATCAATAGTTGTTAACTGAACTACCGAATTTTGGAATTTTAATCCATCCAATTAAGTAAACATAATTATCGGTCGCTAATTAAATGTGTTGCAGCAAACGGCGTCTGATTAGACTGGGTTTAGTGTCATTGGAAGCGCGCTGAATTATTACTTAAACAGTTTAGATTTCAGGGAACCGAGCAATTAATTAGAGATTTTAATTTTCAGCGTTATGATGCGGGTTCGCCGTGCTTCTTGGGAAGTCCACCGTTGCCTTTCCGCATTTGTGAAATTCGATAAAAGGTACGAGCGTGATTTAAAGGCGATCCTTTTTTGATATGTTCAACGCTGGCCATTGAAATTTATGCAATTTTATGGCAAGTTTAATTTACCAATTTTAATTTCCGTTGATTATAAGGGGAGTATCTACTTTCCTTAATGCTGCTTTCCCAGTAGATACCCACAGTTAATTTTGCTTTCGTTACCGCTTGAAAAATTGTTACCGTTTCGTGTGCCGTAATTTTGTTGTAGGGTTTCGCTAGTGATCGATAGTTGTTACTTGGGTGACCGCACCGTTTTGAAACCACATACCTTGACCAGGGGCAATGAGACAACTCCTGGTGGCGCTCGAGACTACCGTACCGTTCCGTTCCGCCGGATTTCACCGTTTGGTTCAAAGATCTAATATTTTTGGCGAATTGAAATTTAAATCAGAAAGGGTAAAATAATAAGTGTCGGTTGAAGACATTTGTCGCCATTACTTTCTCTGAGATCTTTCATGAAGGGTACTCTCATAATATAACACATGATACTATGAAGCATGAAGGATATGAGTTTTTAGTTCTACGAAGTATACATACCTTTTGATAAGTGAGACACAGGGGGTGGAGGAATTCTTATAAATGGCCGGACAGCATTACGATCTCGTAATAGGTTCGCAAATTATTACGTGAATTACTCAATAATACGAGGAATTGTAGATACTAATTTAGGTTTAATTACGTTTGTACTTGGTACAATTTAAAATTAATTTACATTCAATGCTCCTCTCCAACATTATGTAGGTCCCCACTCATACCAACTTCATCATAATCGTGTTCCAAGCCCGCTACGTCTTCTCGTGCTTCGTTAAACTCGCCCTCCTCCATACCTTCATTCATGTACCAATGTACAAAGGCCCTTTTTGAGAACATCACGTCGAATTTGTAGTCAAGCCGTGACCAAGCCTCTGATATCGCAGTAGTATTTGCTATCATGCACAGGGCGCGCTGTACCTTGGCCAAATCTCCCCCTGGTACAACAGTAGGGGGTTGATAGTTGATGCCGACTTTAAAACCTGTAGGACACCATTCGACAAATTGTATGGCACGTTTACCTTTAATAATGCTTATAGCTGCATTAACATCTTTAGGTACAACGTCCCCACGATACAGCATACAGCAAGCCATGTATCTACCGTGTCGAGGATCGCACTTGACCATTTGGTTGCACGGCTCAAAGCACGCGTAAGTAATTTGCTTTACAGTCAATTGCTCGTGGTACGCCTTCTCCGCGGTAGTAACTGGCGCATACGTAACCAACGGGAAATGAATTCGCGGATACGGTACGAGATTCGTCTGAAATTCAGTCAAATCTACATTTAAGGCTCCTTCGAACCTGAGAGACGCCGTAATTGAAGAGACGACCTGGCTTATTATCCTGTTCAGATTTGTGTAGGTGGGTCTATCGATGTCCAAATTTTTTCGGCAAATATCGTAGACGGCCTCGTTATCAATCATAAATGCGCAATCAGAATGTTCCAAAGTCGAGTGTGTTGTCAAAACCGAATTATACGGTTCGACCACTGCGGTGGATATCTGTGGGGCTGGGTAAATTGCGAGCTCTAATTTTGAGCGCTTGCCGTATTCATCGGACAGTCTTTCCATGAGCAAAGAAGTAAAACCGGATCCGGTTCCTCCACCGAACGAATGAAATATTAGGAAACCTTGCAGACCGTTGCATTGATCCACTAGTTTTCGAATTCGGTCTAAAACTTTATCCACGATGTCCCTACCAACGGTGTAGTGTCCACGGGCATAGTTGTTTGCCGCGTCTTCTTTTCCGGAGATTAATTGGTCCGGATGAAACAGCTGCCTGTAGGTACCGGTACGTACCTCGTCAATTACAGTGGGTTCTAAATCTGCGAAAACTCCCCTTGGCACTCGTTTTCCTGTATCGCTCTCACTGAAGAATGTGTTGAAACTATCGTCATCTCCAACGCAGCCGTTTTCCGAACGACACAGCTCACCGTTAGGTCCAATACCGTGCTCCAAGCAGTACAGCTCCCAACAAGCATTTCCTATTTGTACACCTGACTGGCCAATATGAACTGATAATACCTCACGCTGAAATTCAAACCGTACTTAAAAGTTAACGTGCTTAAGTTCTCTCACCATTTTGCCGATCACGTAGAATAATTTACAAACATCCACAAATAGCTACAGAAATTTAACCCGTAGTGAACCCCTTACGAAACTGACCTGTTTGACAGTAAATAAATTTGTTATGTTATCGGCTTTCTGTGATCATTAATCGATAAGTTAGTATGCAACTGCATTCCCACAGGGTACGGTTGACGTGGACACAATCAATGCTTAAAGCATGTAGTCGCTGGTTTCCATGAAGTTGGTCCAGTTATATAGAAAGCGATTCCTTTCCTATCGGCAATACCAGCAAACACAGAATAGCTACTCCGCTTACTTGAAGCAACTTCAATGAGCACAAAATATTTGTGCTAATCACGAATAAAATATGGCCAAAGAATTTGGTAAACCAAATCTGGCTGAAGTCGCCAGATAAAGCACGATTTGAAATTGTCAAAGTTTGGAGTTCACGTGATATAACTAATTAATCTCCCATCTAGGTATGGAACAAAGGTAAAAATTCAGTGGTGCCTTATTGGTGGATTTAGAAAGTATTTCACCACTAGGGGAGTTCACAAAAGGTCACAAAATACGTAACTAATCATTTTTCAAATTCCATACCTGGAAATTGTATACCTACCTCGTGCGGTCACTACACCACCCAAAAAATACCTGTTTAGGTAGCTGAAACAAACAAAATTAAAACGCAGAATTTTTATAATCGATCCTCGTACATAGCCGGCATCTGCTATAAAGAAAAATCCCAATATTGATTTAAATTAACAATTTGGGAAACTGACTAGCTTCAATCAAATTCCAAAATTCCAAAGAATTTATTACACGCATTTTGATTGAAAGAAAAAAATCTGACATGAAAACAATATCTGGATCGCACTTTGGATTCGAATAAACACACAATTCATTGATTGACAATGACTAAAATGTATTCTAAACCACAAAGTAACCAAATTAAAACAAAATCCCTGAAAGAAATAAAAGCTTACTGTTGAATAATTAAGTAATTTTAAGAAACTTTGATATTTAATTTATGTTGTCCATATGTTTTTTCGTGCTATCTTAATATTTAGTTTCGGTCTCAAAGAAAACCACCGCCTTGTCACCCTAACTTCACAACTTACGTTTCCGAATGCGTGACCAGGTGGACCATAAACACATGGCCACATTACATGGGGTTTTCGAGAATATTAATTTAGGGCAGTTTGAAAAAGTCGCATTCTGAACCGCGCCGGAATCGGTCGTTCAGCAAATAATGTAAACCGGTAATCTTAAGATGATAAATTCAAACTTTATACTCACTTTAATTTAATTATGCTTGTTTTTGAAATTTAATAAAATTATTATCGTTGGTTACGAAACAACCTGGTCCTTCGTTCGAAGTCGGAGATCGATCCAAGATCTCAAACACTTACCAAGCTTGTTTGGATACATTACTCCGAACGCATGCCGTCGACAAATAAAATAAGAAATCGCAAAATTACTTACAGTTTTTTTCTTAACAATCCAAATACAAAATTTGCGATACTAAGCGCACTGAACTCACACAAACGCTGACAGGTTCTTTTTGCTATATAACACAGAATTAGATGACAAACAGGACTGGTTGGATAAAAAAGATGAACCAATTTTCGGAGGCCGTTTGGATGGTAGAAACAGCCTCGTTTTTTCGCTGTCTCCAGAATTTAGAGAAAGACCACTTCCACCATAAAATAATCTCATTGTTTACGAATTTTCAAATCAACCGCAAATCACAATCGAACCCACTGACATTACTCGCACAATTTCTCGAAAAACCCGCGTCTTCGTTGACAGCAGCAGATGTGCATTAATTTAGTCTGATGAGAACCCTTCTTATCGCAAACGACCCGTTAGAATCTGTTATTAAGTACGCAAACTTGACCAGATGTGTCTTACACCTCATCAAAATTGAATAATTTACAAAACCGAGATCATTAAAACAATAAATTTCGCATCAAACAAATTTCTAAGAGGAAAACCAAACGCTGAGATACAAATTCAACTAAAATAAACCAAATTGATATTCCAAAAGAGTGAAGGAAACAGAAAATGATCTTAAGAAGTATGGGACTTAAGATCAAAATAAAATTTGATAGGAACCAAATATACCGCATTGGAAAAACGCAATAAAGTAAAATAGGAGGAATACCGGCGAGCTAATGAAAAGTCTCCTCGTGTAAACAGCTCCAATGAACCAACAGCCCATCAGTCCCCCAAAAATCCTAAATAATAATAATAATAATAATAGAGATTTATTGCCCAACAGAACAGACCTTCCAATTACAGGACAATACATAATAGTTAACGCGCAATGATTTAGTGTAATAAGAGAAAAAAAAAGGACTATGGAGAGACCGAAATTTACTCGCCGATACTGTGTATGTGGGAAGTATGCGTGTGTGAACGGCTCAATAAGATGCAATGTTTCAGGTGTACCCGAGATACCGGGGTCTGGGCAAATACATCGCCGCGTAAAAGCGGTCTAAGGCAAAATAGTGAAAAATGCAAGAATGATACTGATCGTGCGAAACAGGAATTTGCTTGTTATCAATGTAATCAAAAAGGCCATTGGGCGAAAGAGTGTCTTGACACACCGTCTTAGTTCCGGAGGAAGTCAAATGCCAGACGAAGAAGCATTAGTAGAGAAACGATGTAAAACGTACAAGGAAGAAAGCAAAATGGACGACCAGTGAGGATACGTGTATATGGCTGGATTTGCTATCAGTAACGACAAAGATCTAACAACGTATTATGAATCATTGCAGTCAAGCTACAAAAAAGGAATCTTCATGAAGATTTGAAAGCTCTGAAAGAGAATGGAACTTGGGTATTAGTTGATCGTCCAAATGATGTACAAGTCTTGAAGAATCGATAGGTTTTACGTCAGAAAATTGAATATAGTTGGGAGAATTCCCTTCAAGGGGCGACTGGTAGCCAAAGGATTCAGACCTGCAAGGTATGACACTATTCAAGCACTACATTGTTGGAACAAGCGTTTCGTTGCCTTCGTCACAAAAACGAGTTTCAAGAATAGTAATGCTGATTCGTGTCTGTTCTACCGCAAAAAAAAAGAATTGTCTATATATTGCAATCTACGACAATGATGGTTTGGTTGTAGGTAGCAACAAGGCAAAAATTGATGAGTTCATAGTTGCAACTGGAATTCCAGGCAACTAAAAGGCATGAAGAAATTCTACAGTCTACAGTGATGCCGACTACACAGGCGAAAAGGACCCGAAAAAATAAACGACGAAGTTATCCAAAATTCAACGTATCATCGAAAATCGAAACATTAGAGCTTCGTCACTTCTACGTTAGGGAAAGATTTCTGAATCGAGATCTTAAGCTGGAACACATCAATGTCATTTCATCAGTATACATGTTAGATAACGATAAAAAAAGATCTATTATAGTCTCTTATTATTGTTTTTTTTGTGGATGGTAATTGAGCAATTTTGAACTATTTATTGAAAGTCTTACTAAATATTGTTATCATAAAAGTTCGGTGTTCTCCATGTTATCCTCGATAGCGATTAGCGACCCGTTGTTATTCGTTTGCAATATTTTGAATTGCTCTACTGATCGGTAGATCAAAGAATTACCTAACCGCAACAATTTTCCGTTATAATTACATTCTATATGAAATAAGAGAGGGATTTGTTTGAAATGTTTTAAAAAGCGTGAATATGCGCGTTGTTTCACATACGTTTGAATTAAATTCCAGAAATTTTCCATTACGTAGCAGAAAATAAGTGATATGGGACTGTTTAACTTTTGAAGATATAAATTAGATCATGTAAGTAGAGGGATCATGCAAACTCCCAAATTGAATAAGGCTGTATGCTTTTTTTTCGGCTGTGAGCTGCCGTAGAGTCATCCCATACAAATTAAGTTAAACGTAAATGTGTTGGCAAAAGAAATAAATTCGACTTATAACAGGGCTTTAATATTTAATGGTTTTCGAAGATACATTAACACGTCATTTTATTTTTTGTGTGTAGGCCTGAGCATTGATTCATTAATATAGTCCTATATTAGTAACGCAACATGAAATATAGAAACGCTGCCTTACAAATCGCTATAAATGGGTCCAATAAAAAATGTATATGGATTCTGAGCGACACGCTGATTTACTGTCGGCACGTCTAAACTTAATTTTCGGGATATCAGGCAAACTTACGTCAGGATTTTAGAGTGCAAGAGACATCTTCTTGCATGACAGAAAACTACTCCATTATTCAATTGATAGCTTGAAGTACTGAACGCTTCTGTACGAAAACAAGGGTACTATTATTTCCCCAACAATCGCGATCCGGAACGCCACGCCGAGGCGCTATGCTGCTAGACCAACATAAACCTGTATGGTAAAGCTATGCACTTTAGAATAACTGCTGATTTAAAGCGGCTGTTCTCAAGATGTTCCCTCATATTGTAGTAAAACCGCCTGTTGTTCAATTTACGGTAATTTGTGCGGGATTAATTGCGCAGAGGGCTTTAAAATTAAAGCGTTCGTCGCACCGTTTCTTTAATGGAAATCCATCAACGGAAAGCCTCACTTTAATTGATTTCGTTAGAACAATCAATTTACATTTTCCAATACCCTCCCGCTTGATTGCTAATATTTTCTTTTAATTCAAACAACTATGAGTACGTCTTGTGACGAGTAGTTATGACTTCAGAAGTAGATGGAAACATTACAATTCTTTTTGCGTACTTACGTAGTAATATTACTTTAGTCAACTTGTTCGTTCGCTTTAGGCAAGAGTTACAGACCTTGCATTTCAATACAGCTATTAAGTAATTACACGAAAAGTCTGCGAACGTGAAATGGAGTTTGTATTTAAGTTAGAGGAAGTACCTAGATAGTTTAGCTACCGTTTCCATTACAGTGAATTTCGACTGCAGGTGATCAACGAAAACGGATGCTCGTAGAATTAATTAAAGTACACTCTAGTTTGCAAGCATGCCAGGTAATAAAATCTCGATTGGAAAACAACTTGGTGCAGATATCGGCTTAAAGTAAGTAGATTGGTTTTGAATAATGATTAGAAACCAAAGTTAAAGTCAATCCGATTACTGAGATACTAACGTTAGGGGAACTGATCCTGTGACTTTTAAAGCTCTATCGAAAGGTTGCCGTCCATTCGATTTACCGTGCTCCATCCTGTTGACGAATCTCATAATCCCATTTTATACATTTCGTATGAGTATAACCCCGAAAACATAAGCAATTTTGTCGTCGTAAATATAAAGACAACTCGCATAGGGACGGTGCACAGGGAAGCTCCTGTAAATTTCCGGAAATTTGAATAAAAAAGCGATTCAGTTCGTAAAAATGCTATTATTTAAATGGATACACCTTTTGTCCTGCCGGGGAGAATGCCTTCACCTGGAAATTTCAAATAAAATTCGCGTTGGTGTATTTGATTTTTTTTTGTAAAATTTCAATTCAAACTGCTACATTTTGTGCAAAATAAAAAAGTTGTTCCTGCATGAAATTATTAAGCAATTTATTTGGTATCTCTACAAATGCTACTGCGGGCGGATTTTACAATCGTTCGTTATATTAGTCACGGATATCCCGCACAAATGATAAATGTCTCAAGTTATTGGAAAGATAAGAAGCAGTATTTGGACCTGTAGTAAAAAATACGGATAAAAATTATTGCCCATTAAATTATGCAAATTATTTAAATGAGACAGTGGTTTTGCCAAATAAAGCTAGATAAGTATGTAAATCAATACAATAGAATTAGGAGAAAACGAACCCTTATTAAACTGTAATTAACTCCGTTTTTAGATCTTGTGTCTCTCGATGTCCAATGAACTCGTATCATCACAGCTGTACATGTACAACGGGTGCTGATATTTCCTCTCGAGTTGATTCTGGCTTGGTGGACACAGTAACTCGGTGCAGAAGTTTTTTTGTGGCTTCTTGAAAATCTTTGTTTTTCCTTTTCTGAAGGGAGCAGGCGTTGAGCCACATCCTGTTGTATCACACAGCACGGTAGAAAAGGAGATGTGGCTGTAAACTTCCAAGGTTAACATACGATGATCTTCCCCTTAACTCCCAGGGATCAACATCCACAAGTCAACGCGGGAAACAAATGCAGATCGGTATCTTCTCCCACAATCACGGAGTGTTCTTCTTCATATACGCCGCTGCTGTAGACATGATGAGAGCGTCGGCGTCGTCTTGCACTTGAACTACTCTAACGCTAGTATAGCTCTGAGATGCCCTGAGAGCATATTGTTAAACCGCTTTTTGTTTTGTTCATTGGATTGTCGCTTTCAAATCGCCTTGCAATCTCCGAGAAAAATTTTGGAGATGACGACTCGTTGGGGTTGTTTTAGCCTCTTGAACATTCGTCATTTGGTGCAATTTTTTTAGGGCAAAGTTCAGTGCATACTTCAGTTAAAAGTTCACTGATAATTCTACTGATTTTCTTTATAAAAACGAAACGTTTTCGTTTCTTTGTCATGAAAGATGATTTTAATTATTGCAAAAATGTTCCTTCCAATTCGCCCCCGCCGAAATTCTGTCTCAGCAGGGACTGGCTCAAAGAAACACCAATACCAAAGATTTTAGATCTACTTTGTCACAACTTCGCTAGAGATGGGAGAGGGGACGACAGTTGGCAACCATTCATTAGAATACCATGAAAGACAGAACTGTTATTAACCCCCCAAGACGCTTGGTATAATGAAAGCAGCTGAGGATAAAGTTGGATATAAGAAAAGATACGATCAAAGAAGCCTAATTTTGGAAAAGTGTAAGAGAGAAGAAAGTAGAAAACCATCAGTAGCGAAGAAAAAATTAAGACGACAATATCGGAAACTTAAGGCGGAGTTGAAAAAACAAATTGATGAAGCTGGGAAACGTGTAGGTATGGGTTATAACCTTCATTCGGGAATTAACAAATTTAAAAATAATGCATTTGTTTTAAATTAGAAACCATTTAATATAATAACTAAAGGGTTTCTATTGTCAGAAGCAAAGCAGATATTTTCTGAGATATTTTCTGATCTACATATTCCGGTCTCATCGTATTTGTACACCAACCGGCGAGAAGACATTTCGTATGTAAACTTCGCGATACTTTGTGGTATTGATGTTGACCATCACGGATGCACCAAAGTGGGCCGAAAGGTTCCCGCCTAATGTTACCCCACAACATTGCTACATCACCGCGTTAGGAAACGTGCCCTGAAGTGAAAATTCCTAACAATTTTTAGTTAAAACCCGAACCTCAGAATTGACTTTGGTGGACACAAACTCCAACGGAACCAAGAAGCAATCCGCAAACGAGGAGCAACGATCTTTCTTTTGCAGTTTCCAAGGCCACTATGTCAGCGTATGTCAAAAGAAGAAAAATGAGGTGTCAAAACCCAAAACTACCAAGGGGAATACCGATACTATGGCTGCGGCAAACCGTCGGGAACGGGAACGTCGTGAATGCAAGGACCTATGCGCTATGAATATGGAATTCATAGCCTGCTCTCGCTTAGTCGTTCTCTTGGGCGTACTAAAACATAATGGTACCGTCTACTTGGACACCGGGGCCAGAGTCAGCGTCGGAAGCCACGAAATGGAACGGTTATTGGAACAGCACGGCCACCAGTTTACCAAAAACGGACTTCACCCTGGTTGCTGGGAAAAGAACACGCCAGACCGTAAAGATAGCTTTAGTGCTCATAGTGCTCAAGGGACAGCTACGGGTAACAATGTTATTCCTTCCCAATGCATCATCTACAAAAAAACTCCTGGGGGTTGATGTTATTGAAGAGGTCGAAATCGTCATCGAAGTGCCCAAAAAGTGTTAGTGCACACATGATCGGCCGGAACAATAGATTTCTTTAATAGAAGAAGAAGAGGTCTGTGTGTTTGATATATTGATCCATTTTTATAAGTTTTTGTTGATGAAATAAATAATTAGACGATAAAAGTTATATTTGTTATATTTTCTCTGGGCTATCGCTTTCGACTTTTCACGTCATCATCAGGTCTTAGCGTGAATTAAAATGAAGTATAAACTTAGGAGGTCTGTATCAAGAGCAATGGTCACTGCCATCCACTTACAGCTACACCGACAGACAAGGCGGTGCACTGCATGCTCGAGCAGAACCGGCTTCCCATGCTATTCGGCTTACTTCGATGTTTTCTCAGAAAAAAGAATATGCCCGAACCCAGGAAAGGTAGCCGTCATACAAAATATGCCGGAACCGAAGAACGTTCATGGATCGGGAATTAATCAAAGTCTTTGAGGCTGTAGCTAGGCCTCTCAGCAAGCTATGAAAAACCTTTCCCGGGAGTACAACGCTGTAGGGGCCGTTCTGGTCCAGGGAAAGAGTGGCCAGTAACACGTTGTCGAATACGCCATTCGACTGCTTACCTACGTCGTCAGAAAGAAACTACGCTACTACGGAGCGAGAAGCCTTGGCAGTTGTTTGGATCATCCATAGTCAGAATTACAGATCACCAGCCTCTCAAGTGGCTGATGACCATCACCCATAGGAGGTCTGGCAAAGTGGGCTCTTCAACTCCAACCATACGACATCCAGATCTAGTATAACTCTGGGAAGACAAACTAGTTGCAGATACACTTTCAGAATCCCCAGTGGAAAATTATGAGGTGTACGAAATTGCAATCGACCTAACAAGCTGATGATATTCGCCAAGAACAGCTACAGAATCCAGAGTTAAAAAAATATTGGATGTTTTTTCGCCACCAGTCAGAGGCGAGGAAGATGCCCGGTAGATCACTCGTGAATACCTGGTTATGAGATGGATGTCTGTATCGGTACACTAACGGCGGAAATGAGGAATCCTCCAACCATAGTTAGTGATGTCTGAGCGTGGACGAACTCCCTTTAGGTGTATCAAGATCAATCCACTTTCGGACACTATGGGATACAGAGGACCTATCGGGAGATCTATCGACGCTACTTTTGGCCCGGGATGTACGAGTACAACAAAGATGTGGAGAGCGATACAATATCTTCAACAGAAAGCCAGAAGGCCGGTGATGCAAAAACGGTTTGAGGTTATCGCCATTGATCTTTTTGGACTTCTATCAGAGAAAGACGGATGATATCGATGGACGTTATATTATAGAAGCCACTGCGAGCTACTGGCATCACCCCACCTATTTGACCTTAGGCAGACAGTTGATATTACGTAAAGTTAAATACCCTTCGCGATTTCCCGTTAAATTAATAAACCCTTCGTTGTCATATCTATGGCATAATAAGATAAGATAATAGGTGGGAATTTCCTATACCACACAACCGAGGAAAGTGGGAGGATTGGATTAGATTGCGGATTCCTCATTAATGAGAAAAAACCAATAAACTTCTAAATTTATTAAGCATGTTCATTGTTCATCTAATCAATAAATAATAGGTTTCGCTCAACACATAAAACGAATTAGAAAATGCCGAGTAGCAAAGACGTTGCGGTTGGGAAGTCTTAGGGAAAGTCATCCCGTTTTAGAAACATCAATAAAAAAAGATAAGATTTATTCCCGAAATCGAACTAGTTTAAGAGATATTGGCTTAAGAAATGAAATTATGCGAGAATGCAGAGAAAATTCCATTCTCTGGACGGGATACGGAAACTATATTTATGATGAAACTAATAAAACTTCAATTCCTTAGAGAATTTTCCAACTTTTACCTGTAGTTCTCAAACTAATAATGAGTACAAATAACGACTAGGCACGCTGTGCAAATTTCATCTACTTGCAAGCAAGCAATTTAAGATTCTATGTTTGCTACCCAACTTCAATACACTTGTAATTACCGACGTACATTCAGTCATTACTCTCAAATAAGTGCAAGAGTTGTGTCCCACTAGTGCTTGTTCATACATGTGAGTACGGCAGTTTTGTTTGATTTCTGAAGTACTATAATTTATTATTACTTTTTTTACGACGATATTCGAATTAATCTATTTCTGTTAAACTACTGTCTAATAGATACGCCTTCAATTTATTTAGTTGTTGTTATCGTCTTTTGAGCTACCTTAACTTCCACTTTCTTATAGAAAATTTATCAATGAAATGTTTAAAATAATTCCTGCCTGGCATGAAATGAAGTTAAATCAATTATTCAAAGAAGACTGATGAAGAAACAACTCCTTTTCCTTTTTAATTGAATCTTTAACGACTTCCGGTTAATAAATCATAACAATTTCAACGCGATATTCACGAAAATATATTGTTAAAATCAAACTCGATCCATCTCTACCTCTTTACAAACCTTCTCCTTAAGATTAGCCAATTTCTAAATTTTATTATTGGTTAGTGTTTTTTTACTACCAACATCAAACGGCTGCCAACCCACTTAATTCAAAACATGCACGTCAACTACGAGCTTATCGTAGAGCCACAGACAACATATACTACAGACGGTCAATCTTAAGGGGAAAAAGCACGCTAAGTTTTGTGTCAAATGTCCCCTTATTTAAAAACCTGCTATCCCTCTATTTTGCTCCATCTATTAGCGCATACAACAATGTGTTGGTTCTTCTACAGATTTCTTTTATTGGAATGGTTTTGCAAATTGTCTAGGGAAAGGAGTATTGATACTTTTTTGTTAGAAAGCTGTCCCACAAGAAATCCCCATAATTTACATCTGAGGCGAAGTGCTGATAATCTTTGCAGGTACACATACAAAGCAAATATCACTTCATATTCGCAATTACGTATTACTCGTTGTCTTTGGGTGCATAAGAAACGATATAACTTACCACTTTTCGAATTCTCGAAAAAAGTGTAATCTCCGTGTTTGTTTATATACCTACGTACTCTACTTGCCTACTTATCTCTCCGTTTGTGGAATAAATCTTGCAATCAGCAATTTAACTTCATTTAACTTGGATAAAGAAAACCTAAACGTAAGCAAATTTTCGAATGAATATTTGCCTCATATGTAATAATAAATCCCATTTGAGGTGTGCAATTATCGGTCAATTACAGCGGTAATTGCATTGTAGAAAACGAAAGAGCCCTGCGATAATTGCACATTTCATGGGAATACACTTAACAATTTTATAAGTAGGTAAGGTGAGTTTGTAATGTTTATTCGGGAAATATTCCCCCGAATTACACTCGTGCATCAAAATAATCCTGATAATTTTTTCGCGCATTTTCCAACGAAGTTGGGTGCGCTATTACAGCCACTTTCTCTGTCCGTCCGTCTGTCCGAGGCCTTAACTACTCCTACAGTTTTTGAAGATATTTAGTTCGTTCTTTTTGCATTCGGTAGCGTATCGCTCTGGCACCTGAGTCAAAGAAAATCTTGACGATTGAACTGCGCATGCGCAGGCTGCGCAATGTTAACTTTTTTATTTATTAATATATTTTGTTGAAATTTTAATCACAGATACTTGTAGTAAAGGCAAATATATCGCATATAGTAAAAATTAGATGTGCGCATGCGCAGACTGCGCAATGCAAACTTTCTTTATGGAGATATTTCTTTGAAATTTTAACCAAAGATACTTATAGTAAAAGCAAACGTATTGCATTTTATAAATATCAGATTAATAAGCGCATGCGCAGGACGCGCAATATCAACTGCGCAGTAAGTGTCAACTTCCTTATGTATGAAGATATTTCTTTAAAATTTTAACCATATATGCGTCTAGTAATGAAAAACGTAGCGCACATAGGTATGGCCTTTGGGGAAGTAGTGATCAATTTATGGAAAATGCGCTGAAGTTACACTTCATAATTTGTTAAAAGAGCATTTTGATGCACTTGTGCAATTACGTACGAAAATTGTCACAAAGCAAAGTTTTAATAGCGATCCTCGAGATGGTTTATAGTTTTATATCTATTACTGTCTGCCGGTTTAGTGTGTTGTCACTTCACTCAACGAAACCATGTGTATTGTATGCAAAAAAATCCCTTGAATCCGTAAATGACAGTCTAGCTGACTGGAAACTCCGGGAACATATTGCTATACACAAGTAAACGAAGAAAAAATGGGAAAATGTCGTTTTTTCGCATTTAATTAGGTATCTCGTTAACTATTCCTCTTACGGAAAAAATGAAGAGAACGAATTTGTTTAGGATAGATTTTTGTATCAGATACAGTTGGTATGATTTTTATTAAACAGAGTGCCAATGGTCTATTATAAAGTTACTTTCTTGTTCTATTTCTGGGGTTTCCACTAAACTAATTCCACAGTCCGTCGATTTGCAAAACTCATCGGGACAACAGACAATTGTTGGAATAGGTTGTTTTACGGTTCCACCATCCATAAAAATATTGAAAACGCTCTGGGAGTCATCCAGTTTGAAGGACAAAGCATCGAGAAGGGCGTATCAACAAAAACAAATGTTAATTTTTGGGATTACTTTTTTTGTATTTTTCCAGAAAAAACAATAACATTTAAAAATGAACGGTTCTGTACCAACCAGTGCTCGGAATGGAAATTTTCGCCGGAACGCAAGCATCAGCCCATCAGGAGGAAGGGGGGAGGGGGGGGGTAACATAGAAAACATGTACTACGTACATTAAAACAACGAGAAAACGTAACAAAAATTAAATGTTTCATTTTTATTGTTTCCCTTGGTGTGGAGACCAGTGGATACTAATGGGTTTCGTGTGCTGGTATGATCTGAAGGGCGTATTTTCGTTTCCATGTGATTTTTATCGCATTAATGCAATAATATTGTAATACTTTTTACCAACCGGAACAGCGTTCCGGCTCGTTCCGGTCCATTCCGAGCCCTGGTACCAACTGAAAATTCAATTCTAAACAAATTCATTTCTATGAGCTCGAGCAATAGTTGACGAGATAATTGGAAGTCAAATGCGAAAAAAACTGCATTTTTCCATTTTTTCTTGTTTTTTTTGTGTATAGCAATATGTTCCGGGAGCTTCCGGGCAGTGAACTACATAGAATACACTTGGTTTCGTTGTGTGAAATGCCAACATCCAGTTCAGAATACTGTTGGAGCTAATTTGACTGGACTAAGTTGACCCTACACATTGACATAAAATAAAGTTCGTTAAGTGCTCCCTCCCCTAATCAAAAAAATTTGTGATGGTATTATCACAGATACATATAGGTAGGCAAGGCCGTGTGAGGGGGAGGGGCGAGGGGGGCCCAGGCCCTGGACGCCAAGTCTGGGGGGCGCTGAAGTCGCCCGTCGTCGCCTTCGTCGGGAGCGTCAAAGGCGTGAGGGAAAGATTTACCTCGAATTATATAAACGAATCCGTACATACTCTTGTTTCGTATTTTATAAATTCAGAATCAGTAAAAATTTAAAAATTAAAAACTGTCGCGTTTATAAAGTCCGTAATTCCATGGAGTTAGGAAATCAAACAAAAGCGCCTGCATTTGCCATGTTTGATCTCAAATTGCCATGGCACCACTGATTTTCTTAAAAGCGCCAGTTTTGAATTATCCAATTTCTTGGATTCAAAGTTCAGACAAATAAAAGCTATAGTATGCATGGATTCGTAATTTTTTTCCCTACAAAAAACCTAAATAGACTTTCTCTCTAAAATAATTAGAGAAGTCAATAATCAGAAATGAAAAAATTTCTATTGCAATTCCTATGGTGCGTTGAACAAGTCACCACCCGGTATAATAATATATTTATTATGGAAAAACAAAAATTATGTTTATTATTCTAATAAAATCTTTCCTTGTCCAACCTCATAATTTTATATGTGGAGGGCAAATTTAGTTTCCGCCCTTGTATAATAACCAAACCCGCTCCATCAATTTTTTAAATGTTTAGAAAAGAGAAAAATGAAGAATTAAAATGTATCCTATTTCATGTAATTTATGATGTTATACAAGTGAGCGCTTATCTTATCTACATAAAGGCCGGCGTTGAAGCCGAGGAAATAAGGTTTGAGTATATGTATTTTATTTTCACAAAAATGACTCCATCTATTACACACTTTTACCACACACAACAGTTTTCTGTGCGTCTACCACATTTTACGACAAATTATTTCGACTGCTGCAAGGTAGACAACACACTAACCGTACTCTATTAGGTGTTGCGTTTATT
>NW_022170738.1:5043852-5126513 GCF_008802855.1 Photinus pyralis
AGAGTTCCATACATTCAATTTTTAGCGCATTTTTGAGGATCAAAAAATCGTACTTTTGTTTTCATTTTGCCCGTTCGTCCATCCGTCTGTCTGTTCGAACCCACTTCTGCGGATTTGAACTACTTTTACTGTCGTAAATGCCTGGAATTTTTTGCAATAGGTCGCAAGGTATTAAACCTTGAAGGTGTGCCAGACGGTCTATTTCTCGAGCCGTTTCTGAAAGTAGAACGTGCATAACTTACACCTACATGGGTCAACCAATTAGTCTGACATTATGCATACGCATGCCACTGAATACTTTTGAAATTGGGCCCTTCTCTGATACCCCTTATCAAAATTGAGGAGTTTGGAGAGGGCAACACTGCCTTTATCCTTCATGGTACTCTAATGAAAGATCTCGATGAAATTTCTACCAAGCATTCTCCTCCTCCTCGACCTCTTACTTTGATCGGTCAAAATTCCTTATATCTCAAGAGCGGATTGTCGGAGCAGAGACTCACAAAGAGCGATTGGGACGTCTGCTAGAAATATATTATCAATTGGTGAGTCAAAGTGTGGATTTCTCGAAAACCTCTTTAGACGGCAAATGAATAGCAAAATATCATGAAATTACTGAGCAGTGAATTTCGTTCGTTTCTCCATTTCATACTTCACAACAATGCGGTAATGATATCCATTCTCCAACAGAAAGCAAATATGGTGTGATAATAAAAGCAGTTTAAAATCACAATAGAAAAAATAACTTACAGCTTATTTCTATCTTCTTTTTTATCAAAACTGCAATTATATAAAGTGGTTCGATATGTGGAGGTACCATAGCGCTTGTTTAATGCAAGTAGACGTTCATTTTTATTATTAAAGGTGCTTTTCGAACATTGCTCAAACGTATATAATGCGCCCCCGAGACAACCATTTTACGCCTGCCACTTCAGAAAACTGTGAAAATAAATAATACGAAAAACCGTATCAGGCAGGTGGTAAAGTAGAATAGAGAAAAATTGGGGAGAAGTGTTTCATGAGCTTAAGCCATTTGCATAGCGATAATATTTCCGCTCTTTACATTTGCGAAAACCTGCACGTTTCAACAAAAATACCGCCGCTAATAATAAATTGACTTATCGTAATAACTTAAATAAGCTTAAAGAAACAGACAAATTACAAAACTTATTGGGCATTTTGCAAAAACGTCAAATTTAAACCACTTTATCAAAGTTAACTACCAACAACAAATCATGCAACGGAAAGGATATAACTACCAAGTGCCAGTTTAAAAACGGCAATTTTTCAATAGATAAAAAAGCAGTTCCTAAATGGACCATACGTCTTATTTCTCGCTACACCCGCATACAAAACCGACGCGTTCAAGTGTTACAAATTACCTACATGTCGCTTTTTAAAATGAAGACATTTGCGGTGCAAAATTAGAAAATTTTACACATTTCATATTAGGTACAAACGTGACAAAGGCTTTCACGCGCTTTATTTTGGGGATTAATTACCTTCACTTTTACAATGGGGATCGATACAGTACAGGCGTGCAGGTATAATATTTCAAATGCGTAAAAACTAAGTACCTATAATTATAATCAAACGCAAATCTAAGTCTGATCGATCAGCATTCACAATGCTGCCCTCTTCGCATCTCGACCATTTATAAACTGAATTGCAAACTTTCTTATTTATGCGAAGGTATTTAGATGAAATTTGATACATAGGCACTTGCAATAAAAGCAAATTTAATGCCAATTTCAAAATTTGGTTTTGCACATGCTATAGCCAAACCCAGGAGCTCGAGCGTTCTCTCCAGGTGACACCTTTTCTCTTTAGTATGCCCAACAGTTTCTCCCAGTTTACCCAATTCTATAATGCCTTTAGGATGTCAACAAAAGCTACACCGAAGGTCTTTCCTTTTTCCAAATATCTTCCGCCGATAGTTCCCACCTCTTGTGCCCATTCTTCTTGTGAAACCAAACAATTCCTACACGATATTCTCCAAAATTCTATTCAGTATTTTCAGTAAGATCATTGCTGTGTATGTCACTAGGCTGATTGTTCCATATTCTGAACATTTTTTTGTACCTTGCCTCAGGTAGTGTCACTATTTCTGAATTTTCGTTGATTTTTTTACAAAGAGATCTAATTTCTTTGATTCCTTGTTCTTGCAGACATTTCAATAAATCCATGGGAATATTATCAACTCCTGCTGCCTTCCCATTCTTCATTTCTTTTATGACTGCCATTACTTCCGTTGAATGAATGCCTTCGCCTATGTTGACATTCTCGACTACTTGCCATCCTTATTTTCTATTTCTATCCCTCTCATAGCTCAACCTTTTCTCTCCCTATCTAGCGTATTTTTCTTCAGTGTATTATATACCAAATCATGTCTACCTAATTTCTCCAGTTCTTTTATTTCCCTACATACCTTTTCAAATCACGCTGTTCTTGCTTTATCCGTTTCTTTTCTTAGTTCAGTGTAACTTTTTCTGTACAATCCTTTTCGTCTGTCTTAAATTTTAGCTTTCCTGCTTTCCTCCATCTTATTTATCATTTTTGTTGTTATTAAAGGTTTCTGTACTCTTGGTCCCTTGTTGAAACCGATGCGCTCTTAGCAAATTTTATTACACCTTCCTTTATCTTCTGACCATGTTTCTCCATACTTTCTTCCATCCTTGCTGATCCGTCCCACGCTTTTATTTTTCTTTACAATTTACATCCTCTTTCATCCTTGTCCAATTATTTCAACCTTCACAAAACTCAATCAACTTATCTCCTTTTTCATTCTTTTCTCCGAGTTCGTATTTTCCAATCACTCCTGTAACCTCCTCCTTTCTCACAGTGGCATTCCAATCCTCCATCACAATCTTACAGCATCCATGTCCTTCCCTACTACTGGATTCAGGTCACGATGAGATAGTGAACAGGGTCCACACGGACCTAGGCCTCAAATTCGAGCCCTTCCTAAGTAGAGTCGTTCGACCCCTCACCGCCACTCAAGTCATCCTACACGTGAGATCGTCTCAGTTGGATTAGAGCGGGACATTCACAAAGTATGTGGTTTTCTTGCACTAAGTTAGTCCTACCACAGATATACGTAAAGAATATCTGATGTAGTCCTACAAACTCTGATTGAAATACAGTACGAAGCTAGTTTTCCTAGTCGTCGGGTACGTGATATGGAAGTCCAGTTCTTTGGAGTAAATGTGTCTGTTTGGGATGAAAGATGTGACAGTTTTTCCTTAATATGAAGAACCGAGTGGAGGCAGATCCAGAAGGGCCTCCATAACGGCTGTGGGATTTCTTCCTCTTCATTCTTTCGTACAGTGTTTCTATTTCTTTCATTCCTATCGATCTGTCATAATCGGCTATTATTTTGGCAAATCTTGACTGTACCTCCTTATTAACCATAAGTTTTCCTTTTGTATCTCTACTATAATAGAAGGAGAAATATTCTCCTTTTTTTACTCGACATCCACCCTCTCATTTCACTGACACCAATAAAGTCAAAATTAGCTCTTAGCATTCCTCTTTTTAGGTTTTTCGCCTTGAAGAGAAGAGTTTTAACATTCCACGACCCAGGTCCCGAATCTAATCCTATTCCTCTCTTTGTTTTTGGATGCACACTTCGTATATTTCTCCTCCCGGAAATCCGATTGAAGAGACAAGACATTTTACGTCAATTAACTTAATATGCGAAGTATCCATTTTTTTTTCATTTCTCATTTCTGCCATCTACGTGGCATATCAACAGATCTTTAATGCAGTGGTTTCCCGTTGTTTTCTGCATGCTATGCCGTTGACTTTAGTTGTCCAATCGCCTTTTGGAGAGATTTATCTCTACAAGGACAAGAGGGTACCCTTCTCCCAACCGCTCTTCCGACATGAAACCGTTGGGACTTTATGAGAGTTGAGTCCTTATCCCGGGAATCATTCGGTTCATTTTTGTCGCATTTTACGATAGGTTGGGAATACAACAGGCCAATTCTTTCCATAACTTTTCAAACGTTTTTCGGAACTTTATAGGCTCTTTCTAAAGAGCTTTAGATCTTCCAAAGCGCTAAGCTCTTTCCAAAGTCTTCTTTTTTTTCCACTGCGTCCTAGAACTGACGTAAGGGTCTTATTAAGTTTCATTCCTAAAGCATAGGTAACGCCTTATGAGCTGTTCCTGTTAGCTGCACTTACTTGCTTTCTTTGTTAGCTTTCTGATCCTCAAAGTCGTTCATAACACTAGTTCAATGTTGTTGAATCACGACTTATTGATTTTGAGTTAATAGACGATAAGTCATGAAGGAATAATAGTTTTTCTTGACTATTATGGAATTAATTGAAAAAAAAAGTACAAGGTGCAAGGGGCTTAGATCACGGGGTACCCACAACGCAGGTCTAAATACCATCACATGTGTAATAATTTGGAGTAAAGTATCCTATGTAAGAATGTTGTTGTCGGGTTCCGCAAGGTGCAGAGATAGAAAATTGTGTCATATTCTGAAACGTCTTTGGAAAATGCATTCAACAAACAATTTGTTTCAGATACTATTTTAAATCATTAAATAAAACAGTAATTCATAATTTCATACAATTCACGTCGGGCGTCGATTACTATCAAAAAGTTGTCAAAAACTCAGTCGCGTGCACATTTTTAAAGTAACTAATTACAACGCCATGAACACAAAACGAAATGCTAAATCACTCTGCAGCTGTTCCGGTTACTACAAACTAACCCACGTGTTTTTGTTTCAGGGCTACGTTACTTCTGGTGCCATTATTGGGGTTAAATTTCCTACTGACTCCTTTTAGACCGGAAGAGAATCACCCCTGGGAACGTGCCTACGAAGTCGTATCCGCCGTAACTGCTTCCTTACAGGTTTGTGTAATTATTAGTAATTAAAGCGAACACCCATACTGACAGTCTTAAATATTAATGGTCTAAATTTTGCAGACGTCTTTTCCTTAATTAAATTTTCCAATTCAATTTTTTCAGTTGAGCTGAATGCATAATTACATCAGCGACTTGACCGAATTTCTATCAAAATTAATTGAATTTGTACTCCCTTGTCGGAAACTCTCTGTTCGGTAATAAAACATCTAGAACTTTAACCTGAGAGGTGATGAGAAAATATAATGTCAAATTGTGTTTTTAACACCGACTGATGTAACGTGTTAGAGAAATGAAAAATGTAATGAAAATAGGATCGTATTGATTTTATAATCTTTCCAGTTTATCTTGAATGAAACCTTTTAGTAAATTGCTTGTAAAGTGTTTAATCCGCCGTAATGGTTGTTCTCATGAGTAATAAGTCATCTAATCGTTGATCATCGGTTTTATTTTGAAGGTATCTGGCTCCTCATGATTAAAAAAATTTGAACGTTCAATCACTTGTAATTTAAGCAATGATCATCAATCCTAATAACACAACACCATTTTTGCTCGTATACAGAGGAAACTGTTTTTATCTTTTGATAATTGATCTTACAATCTGCACTGTTCTATTAATAACTGTGTTTTATTTCGTACTACACGACTCTGCCAATTTTAGATCTAATCCTTTTCGTATCATGTTGTGCTTCAATTATTATGAGTAGTAAAACGCATACAGGTTGTTTTTTGGGTGCTTTAATTGAGGGTTTCTGGGAAAGTTTTGAAAAGTTGTACTTATGGTTCTCGCTGAAAACTGAATCGAAGTAAAATATTTTCCAAATGGTGGAATTTTAGGGTTTAATTGTTTTTATTGATGTCTTTTGAAGACAGTGCCTAAATTTCTCTGAACATACAAATCTCCTATGTTCAGTTCCTAAATATACAAGTGAAAGATATGGAACCAATCTATTTTCTGCATTTGCAAATTTAAATTTAAAAAATGCAAAAATTAGCTCTATAATTTAATGTACTTACGACAAGCGAAATGACAAAAGTTCCAAATTCCTAGTGCGTTTTATATTTATCTACGCGTCCATTGAGTAGGGGCGAACTGGCGAAGTTTTAACTTGATAGGTGCACCACAGTCAACCCTCCAAATATTTATCTCAATTGTATATTTAAATATGTTGCCAGATACGTAGTAAATCATCGACCATTTGCACTAGTTCCATTCAATGGAAGTGTTTAGCTCAACCAATTACACAAAATTTACAGCGACAATAGAATGCGTGGATGTTAGTGGAAACAATCGAACCGTTGGAAAACAACTTACGCGGAAAAGAATGCCTACAAATTTTGAAGAAGCGGTCTCACGATAGCAATTGGTTGGCTTATAGTAGAACAGCCATTTATTTTTATATTGAATGGGATGCGTACCTAAGACAAAGTCTATCCAATTTTTCATCATAAAATCGCTGAGATCAGGTATAAGTCGGGTATTATTTCTGTAAATAACGATGGAAGGAAATCGAACAAGTAAATTCCGCTATCCGCTTGGGGATCGTGATTTGTCGACATTCAGTAGGCGATCGCTTTTACAACCATCATGCATAATGTAAGTTATCAAGGTGGAAAATTAAATTTAGTGCAATAAATTTCGCCAGTCACGGAACGCATTTCTGGGTAATTTCAGCAAACATTATTATTATCTACGAGTACATACTCATATATTCTCATATTCCAAAATTAATTAATTTTCCAACATTTTGAGTAACTTTAACTATAATATCATGGTAGAAAATTCACTCTTTCTACCATCTTTAAACCACTCCTTTCAATTTGGTATTTGTAGGTGGTTACTTTATAACTGAGACCTACTAATAAATTACATTTGTATTGATTTCGCAAAGTAATGCTACAGCAAAAGTTGGCGGTTTCAATTTATGCTTGATATCTCTGAAGGAATGTTTCAGCCCTTCACATTCAGGGTGGCAACTCGAAACCAGGTGACTTCTTACTTTCTATCAATAATTTTCATTAACAAGTAAGACGTGATGTATGAAACCACCAGCACCACGCAATATATACTCGTATAGATGAATAATTAAGTTTCAGAGTGCTTATTTAAGAAACTAAATATCAAAAAAGTAACAAAAAAATTGGGACAATTTTCAGCTTTAAGTGTTTTCTTTGGGCTGCATAATAGTTATTTATGCATCAAGGGCATTAAGGCGATATTTTTATGCCGAGGGCGACAGAGCCCGAGGGCCTCCGGCCCGAGGGATTGTAAGTCGCCCGAGGGTTAAATATTGAGTAATGCCTGAGGTGCATACAACATTTTATTTTTCATCGTTCCAAAGAATACATTTCTAATATACAAATGTCATGATTATTGTTTGCCCAACATTAAAGTGCTTCATACGAATCAAGTTGCATCTTTTTTATGACATAATATAACTCCGTCAATCAATTTGACAGGCCGTTTGAGGGCATAAGGAGATGACAATCCATTATGCCCTCTCATTATGCCCTTGGGCGTAATAGACTGCTTCATATATCACATATGACAGATATAATTGACATATAATAGGCAAATGAAAAATAAAACAACTTATGTGCCATATTTAGCCATCATATTGAAAAGTAAGGCTTAATCACTCCGAAAGATTTTTGACCTGAAATGATATACAACGTTGCGAATATAGCGATGATGATGATGACTATTTTGTTATTATTTTTGTTTGTTTGCACACACGTCATGGTTTCTATTCTTTGGTGAGGTTGTAGTGTTACCACCACAAGAACGTGCCGTAAAATTTTCCTATGACTTCCCTTCTGTCCACCTTCCACTGCTCGCATTCGTATTATCTTACAAGAAATGCTCACCATCGATGACTACCTTCCTCTTTTATCCCCGATTTCTTTTTTCGTATATTCCTTACTTTCAGCCCCGTTTCTTTTGTTCCTCTAAACCCCAGCCATTTCTCCCATGTTCTTTTATTATCTGTTCTCACGAATTCTTTTTTTTTCGTTTTTCTATCTTTATTTGTTTTCTATCATTAATTTATTAAGCAGCAGAGCAACGCGATTGAATTATAAGGGAGTCGGTGGTGTCCGTCCCGTCCGGACACGATAACTAACAAACGCTTGGGCCGATCGGTTCAAACTGTGCACAGTTCACCTATATGTACCTATACTACATTGGTATTAAAGGGGCCAAATCCATTGTTTATCCCTTCTCTTCATTTCTTCTACCTCTTTCATCGACATCTTCTCCTTCATATTTCCTGTCGCCTTTGTTATTTCTCTCTTCACTTGCATAAAATCTAATATTCTGGTTTAATTGAACTCAGATACGCATGGGAACTTGGTTTGGCTCATAAAAATAAATACAAAACATGCAATGCTTATCTCGTAATCACGTGACAATGGTAAATTTGATCCTTACCCAAAAAATTCATCTTTACTTATTGGTACATTCTTCTGTTCAAAATGCCTCTGGATGCTAAACAAAGGAACGGTATCACTGAAATTAAATGCAATTTTCTGATAAATGAAGCAAAACGAAAATCCTTTTTTGAATTCGATTCTTATCAATAAATACAATACTAAATCTATTTCACGCAAATAATTTTCGCTGGTCGATTCCTATAGGAATATTAAAGTTACTTAAAACAAAATTCCTTATGCGAATGAATTTGAAAAACAACAAAGAGAACCGGGTGCTTTGCCCTTAGCTGACTGACCTAACATAAAATTTTAACTGACTGAACATACCAACAAACTAAGCCTAAAAAACCTATTCCGCAGAGAATAAACAATAAACTATCTACACTTCTATTAACTTCACTTGTATGGGAAAAACTGAATTGAGAAACGTCTCTAATCACGCATACCGACCATAATAACACAATTCACTCACCCTCCACTTACATATAAATCTTACCGTTCGCCTGTTACCTACTGATGTCTGATTAATTTGACTAAAACTTTTCCCTAGGAGCATCATTGGCTTCATTTGGTGAAATTTTTCCAGTTCCCAAAATTTCGGCATAGTTTCGTTTGTGGGTTCCAAATTTACAAAATTTTACTGGTGTGTTTATAAATGCTTAGTATTGACTATGGTGTGGAAAAATTGCTTGACGGCTGATGAAAATTCAATTGCAACTTGTTGGTTACTAACTCATCTTCCGACGATTACCCTAATGCATTAGGTATTGAAGATCAAAATAACCCATTTTGACTTGATAATGATAATATAATAAAATAATGGAAAGGAATCGATTACCAACAGACTTATTCTATTGTCTCATTTTATTATTGTTAAAAATGCATACCGTTACGTTAATCAATTTATTTATCCTCTATGAAGAACTTTGATCCGGCTCGAATAACCATGTTGGTACCTAATAATAATTGTCATCCTTCAGTACAGAAGGTCCTGACGTTAATACTACTCAACATCTTCTGGTATGTTATGGAGTATCATTTCATTATTTCCGTATTCGTAGGCCATACTTGCCGTAATATTGTATCTCACTTATAATGAGAACAAATCTCGTTCATTACCAAATGGGAGATCTGTCTCTGTAATTGTATATAATCATTAAATAAAACCACTTTATTCAATAATATAATCAACAATATTGTTTGTTAAATGGTAATTGAGTATAATCCAATATTACATTTCACTAACAGATTTATTGTTTCAGGGCCTTTGTGTAGCGATACTCTTCTGTTTTTGTAACGGCGAGGTAAGTATTTAATTGCATATTATTTTGTAGTATATACCCATACCCTATAATTTGTACTGCACTCAAAGCGTCTTGGGGTTGCACGAGGAAAAATAATTAAATTGTGGCGGTGTGCAAACGGTGCAAGAAAATCGTAACCAAACATGAAAAGTTTTCCAACTGAATTTCGGTACTACTTGTGTAAGTCGCGAGCTGAAACCTCCACCAAAGCTTTTCCTAATATTAAATTAATCTCATTAAGACTCTCGTCAAGTTTGTTTATAATCATAAAATGAAAACAGTGGTTTGTGTGTTGATCCTGCTACGTAAGTTACATTGTAATTTCAGTCTACCTCCCAAACTTTTGTCGTTTTATTATTCACTCTTTGTATTGCGTAAACAGCCCTTAATGGCAAAGGATGTTTACAAGAAAAAGATAAAAACATCCAGGGATTAGTTAGAGTTGTTAGAAAGTTAGGTTTAATGGTTTGGAAGAGAGTGCCGAATAGGTGGTATCTTTAGGGTAGCTTTGTTTCACTCAGACATACAGAGTGGGAAACCTGCTATTAATTTGTACTGAAAAAAAACATGACCCCTCAATTGAATTTTTAGTATCAATTGACCAATACTCTACCGCGCATTGATACTGTAGAATAACATTTGACATTGAATTAGGTGCATCAAAAATGACATTACGTAAATTTAAGTAAGAGACAAGTTTCTACAAACGATTTCATTCAAATTTTGTTTTTCAGAAAAATGTAAAACTGAATTGACTGAATATCCGTGAGGTGGGCATAATTTAATGCTAATAAAATGTGTGGTACTTAAACGATCGCAATATTAACCAAAAAAAATGGGTGGGTATGCCAACTTCAATTAGTGAAACCCTAGTAAAATGTGTGTAGCAAATAATTTGCTATTTATTGCCGAGGATTATGTATTTGTTCAGAAATAGAGTACTCAAAGGTATAAGTGGTTACACCCAACTTCAGATGCCGTACCCACCAATCTGATTGCTCGTTGTTGGCAGGATCTCGCCCCCGAGATAGGTAACTTCCCCTTCGTCCAGGAAATTCAAGCTTACAGTTGGAAGTCGAGGTCAGTTTCGGCATTGGGTATCGTAACTAATGTGGTTTCAGTTATTTGTCACTCCCGAAACCGCCTCATTCACCGCGAAAATGTTAGTTTACAAACTACAAATCCGTCATCAAACAATTCGATAACTTCTACAAATTTACACGAATGATTAAATATATAAATTGAAGGAACCAAGATCATGTAATCAGAACATAAACTAATCAACAATTTACACCAGAAACATAAACAATTTCAAACTAGTTGTGCAAACAACATTTAATTGCATTTATTTTCATAAACAATGTTTAAACTACACACTCAGCTTGCCCAAATTACGCAAGACTCTAAATTTACTGGGTTCGTAAGCACGCACACCAAGTAAAAAAAATTACCAACGTCTGAAATCTCTGAAATTAAAAAATTAAATCTGCCCACAACAAATTCATCTTTCTTCAAACCCACACCTTTTCCACAGTCACATGTTTTATCATATGAAGTTGTCAATTATATTTTCTTATCTAGACCAATTGTTAAACAGAAAATAATGACAAACAAAAATTAACAATCATTATCCTTTCCAGGACCATTTTCTTTTATACGCGCCTGCTAAATTTATATGAAAATAAAGCTAAAGGTTATCGGATTCCACACAATAAAACACCTCTACTTTTATCATCTTACAATGTCTATCACTATAAATATAAATTTTGACGTCGTAGTGAATCTAGCGCCAATATCCTAGCCAATATCCTTTCATCTCATTTCGCTTTGCACTGAAATATTTTGAAAATCGCGAAATAAATTAAAATAGACGGTATATGTCTATGTGCAGAAATGAGATTTTCTGCTACTTTATAAATTTCATTCGAGAACACACTGCAATTAGTAATTTTAATAATATCGGGGGGCAATTGCCTCTAAAAAATTTTATGAAGAACAAAATACTAAATGCTATAAACACCTTCAATGTTGCGATACCACGTTCCGTCTTGTACCTTTTTGAACCAATGCACGTAACTCGTTCCCTTTAGCAACGATAGCGTCCGCATTTCCAATTACGTTTTCACACTGTAGGTACCTACTCGTATATGCGTATGGAATTTTATTAATACTGTAATTGTTTCAGGTTTTAGCGCAAATGAGGCGAAAATGGCAAATAGCGACATTTCGCACCAGAGCAAATTCGTGTACAGTAACCACCGTCTCGGTACGTAAGGTAGATACCCCCTTGTACATTTATATATAATGCATGTTAAATGTAGCGAGATGCTTTCGAGTAAATTACTTAGTAGTGCACATATAGGTACATAGTCCGTGCTACCTTTTTAAAACTTTTACATTTAAAATCCATTTTAAATTTAAATTAGACACAGACTTGATTCTGTCGTGCAATCTGAAAGGAGTTTACAAGTTTCGAAACTTGTTAAGTGTGTTAATAACTTCTAACTTCTTCAATAGTTTGTTCGCACGTCTGGGTATCCAGGAGGAACTGAAGAAAAAGTATGACTAGGATCGATAGGCCGTAGGGCTTCGCAATGGATTGCCAGCAGACGAACTTCTAACGCCGTACCTGTAGGCAGCAACGGTATACCCCCAGCGCAAACTGTTTGAGTAAAAATCGAACGTCAAATTATTCGTGTTTCATCGAATGTAATCCTTTAAGGATATGTCAACTGTAAAAAAATTATCCTAATGTATTAATTGTACATATAGACGCTTAAAAGACCAAGTAACATTGTAAGGTTGTACGTACCGCTTAACTATAAATCCTCATGAACTGCATGTACCTGTTGTAAGAAAAAATCCACTGAGTATATGCCTAAGTTTGCTATTTTGGTAACGGAGGAGTTTTGTAAAAATTATTTGTTTAACACGTCGCATCTTTGTTATTTGTTAACATGTTTAATTTTAATGAGCGTTATAAAATGTGTCCTAATAAATATTTATATAAGGATGTATTTATTTCAACTTATAATGTTTAAATTGTATTTCATTTCTTTAATCTTTCTTCTTTCTTTGTTTATGCAGCCATAACCACAAAAGAATGGAACTAAAGGTTTTGCTTTGATTTTTGGGTAGAGTCTTTCTTTATATCTTTTTTAGTTCAAAGTATAAAACAACCTTTTCATGATTTGAAGTATTTATTTTATCAACCCTTAGAAAACAATCCCTACTGATTAAAATTTGCCAGTCCAAAACTAGGGAATTTTTTGTATGGATTTTATTATTTTTATTTTTATTTTTAAAAAATATTGTAATATAAAAGACTAGGTATATAAATAATCAAAAATCCGCTACTCTCGTCTCCCTTTCTCGCTCACTCCTTTCTACCTCCACTTCCGAGGTATCTTCGGCACGAGCGAGGGCAACTCAACCACTTTTTTCGTGGTGACTAAAAAAGCATTTTTTCAAGATGTGCAGGTAAATGACCTTTCACCTTTTGATTCACCTTTGATATATTCAATTGAGTGCACTTTGCAAGTCTGTCACAACATGACGGTAATGGATTTGTAGAAGATAGTACCTAATAGAAGAAAAAACCGCGATAAAATAAAAAAATATTTTGCCAAAAAAAGTTCAGATGGAAGAACCAATTCGTAAAGAGGAATAAAAAGGGATAAAAAGGTGCTATATAATCACAGGGACAATTCAACTCATGTACAAAAAATCGCATAAGCCGCAGTGCAATTGTCACTTTGACAGCGGCAAAAGTTACCTGAAACTTTTCCAGCGACAAATGCACTAGTGGTTTTTTCACTTATTCATTTTCGAACCAATTATCGCATTATTCTTTCCCATATGACTAGTTTGACGTCTGTCAATAATTGATTAGCTTGGTTAATTTCTTGTTCGTTAAATTGTCCTGCCGATTTACACTGGAGGTTTGTATTTAAACCGAGTAAATGTGGGTTGTTGCAATTCAAATCTGTTTCCTTTTAGTAATTGAACTCGAAAAACTGTCAACCTAAAGATGCTCCACCTGCGGTGTCGCATTTTTATTAGTTGACAGTTTTTCTCGTCTAATTGCTAGGCAACAGATTTTCATTCCAAATTTACTCGGTAAAATACAAACCTCTTGTGCAATTATAAGTGATAAAAATAAGAGGAAGGATTAGACGAAGGTAAAGTAGAATAGTAATGGTAGAGGGTAGGAAATTAAAAAATGTGTATGGAAAATGGAAACAAGCGGAAACAACAAGAGGTAAAGAATGTGACAAATAACGATAGTTTATATTACAACTGCCAAAAAAAGGAGAACGGTGAACGGAAACAGGATAACAATACACATGGTAATACAGTAAATCATTGTAAATGAAAAAAAGACTGGAGGAAGTAGGTAGGACGGAATCGCATCACCAGCTAGTTGCACCTGTCACTTTCTCATGTAGGTAATTAAAAAGAAAGTTGCCTTGTATGTCATTTTATTTATTTTACTAATAAAACCCGATTAACCATTTTTGATCCAAATAGTCATATACAGCTCCGTTACTGTAAACAAAAACTGTACTTAGTTCGCCGTTTGCAGCCGCTCCCGTCAAGATATACCTTTGTTACGTCTAAAAGCGTTTGTCGTAGGAGTTAAGTCATTATAAAAAAAAAGCTTAAAAGCAGTCGAGGCCGTACGGTCTACATATTTATCAGTTTTATATTGCCGACCCCGCCGGCTAATCCCAACGTTCCAATTATGAATTGGATTACTTAATTTGGAAATTTGATCTCGCCTGTTTAAATGAGTATAATTAACAGTAGCTGATTAAATGAGATGCAGAAAACAGCATCCGATTAATTTTCGAGGGGTCTCAAAAGAGGCGCTCTTAATTTAAATATTAAAACTAATTACAGATTTTAATCGAAACGTAAGATCTTTTGCCTTCGGTGTTTTGGTAGTGACATTTGTACTGCCGATGCCGTATTAATTGTGGATGCTTTCTGTCAATTTATTTTGGATTATATTGGATTATTTACTTTTTTCACAGAAATTTCTACCGCTATAATTTCAGGGTACGCTTTTTGCTGCTTTACCTATGTTCCATCAGTTATAAATGGGGATATCGTTTCGCTTTCTTCTTGACTTTGATTTCCCGTACCTATCTACCGTTAATTAATTTGTGCTTGCGGTTCCGGTAGGACAATCGCTACTGTGTCCGTAATTCTGCTTTCAGATCCGATAGTCGCTGCCAGCCGTTCCGAAATCTTGTCCAGGAGCAAGTCCTCATTTCTTGGGGGCGCTCGAGTCCGTCCGTCCGTCAGATTCCGTTCGAATTTGAAGTGATTAAATTTATACTTAATTTAATTGTGAATGGATACTTTCTATATACTTAATTAAATTTAATTTAACTAATTACGCCGTTTAATTTTAAAAGCTCATCAATTGCGTGCGAACTGCCGAAGTTCGAAGTTGTGTGATTCCCACGAACTCTTCCATAAGCCCTGGGTACTATCCGACCTGAAAACGTGCGTGTCGAGCAAGAAATTCGTTTCTCCTTGAAAACGGAACTGTTTTGATTCACCCAGTTTAATTATGCAATGAAAGTGTAGAGAAAATATGCATTAAAAAAGAATGTAAAAAGTAAATAAAAGGAATCAACACAGATATCTGGAAGCTAATTAGATGAAGAGATTTTAAGTTGATACAGGGAAGCAAAAGAAAGAGGAAGTGATGGGGAAGAAGAGAGATATCAAGGAGAATGTGAGAAGAAAGAGAGAGTAGAAATGGACAGACAAGAGAGGGCAGGCGGTTGAGAAGGATGATCTGAGGAACGAGACATATCACATATTGAAAGAAGGATGACTATCAAAAAGGAAAGTGAAAACAGAGGCTATTGGACAAAAACAATACACTGTGGACTGGCGGAAAAAGAACTACAAAATATTAGGAGAGAAATAGCACGGATTCAAAGGCGGCTTTTGATAGGGTAGAATGGGAAAAATGCTCGAAAAATGCTGAAAAAGAGAAAAATAGGCATAAATTAAAAAACAGAATAAATGAGATATACGAATAGACAACAAGTAGGGAGTAAGTGATCAGGAGGCAGAGAGGTATTCCTAAAAGAGCTTAATCAGGAATGTCCACTCAAACACTATTTATCGTACCTAATATACTTACAAGTGATATCGAAGAATATTAAGCAGGGTCGAAGTGGGGGGAGATGTAGTACGAAGAAGGTAGATATAATGGACCCTCCTATACGCAAGCGATACAGTAATAATGGCAACAGAAAGAATCATATTAATGAAATGATGGAATAAATGGAAAATCACCGTGAAAAAATAAGTCGGGCTTAATATTTAAAATTCCGAGATGATGAAAGTTTGGATGGGGAAAGGGAGTGCTGTATTTGAGGGTATACGTTCTATACTCAAAATCATCACAATCAAAATCATTATCGTAAATAGTCGTATACCTACCTAAATTATTTTACGGCAAACCATATTTAATCATTTTAAATACTTTTCGTATAAGCATCCCCCATAACAGTGGAGCCTCTTATCAGTCCTATTAAAGCTTTAAACACATAAATTTGACATTGGAGTCACCTTTGGAATTTTTGTTTAGGTGACTCGAGGTGATTCGACAGTGACTCATTTTTGATCGCCCGATATATTTTTTTCTTTTTGTATAAATTAAAAATGTGTATGTACACACAAATTCTTGGTCCGTATAAGTTTTCCCTAGAGTTTCCCCGTCCCTCAGAAGCCACTGAGATCTCAGCCGGACAGCCATCCAGCCATAACGAATATAATACTGTAGTTTTTCCAAAAATATAAGTATAAGGAATATAAGCTAGAGGATGGAATTATTGTTTTTGTACGATATATGCAGATATTCCGATGTTTGCATAATGTTTCGTCCAAAGGGGTCAAATAAATAAGTAATAATATAGGTACTACCAAAGAGTAGTTGTATACTCTTTGGTACTACAGACCCATATAATCGGTTTATATTGATAATCATTCCTTGTTCACCACGGGATAGTCAGTCGTAATTTTGATACATCGGAAAGATTTTTCATGACACAGATAAATCTAACAATTAATTTCCCGGGGAACAAATGTATTCACATAAAATGTTATCATCAGATAAGTTTAACTCAAAACATGCAACATCAATAACCTACCTTCACGTGTGCTATATAAATTATATCATATTGACTCTTCGTTTAGCCATCTCCCAGCTGAATTTGCCAGAGGATTTACAGTGTGAATTATTAAGATTTTGTTCAATTAATTGCTAATTAAATTCATTTTGTTTTGTAGGCATAAACCAATACTAGTAAATTTTTATTTATCAAAATAACATAGAAACCGTTAATTAATGTCTCTAGAGGATGCAGAATTCCACTATAAGCATCCTCTTGTTTCCTTCATGCTAGTAGTGCAATTAGAATATAGACGTGAGCAATTTAAACAATTTTGAAAGGTCCGGTTGGTTAATCTCCATAAATCAATCATTATCCCCACTTTGGGAGTATGATAATAGATCTTGAGGGTAACAGAATTTATGAAGCACCTATCACCTGCAGTTGACGTCCTATTTATGAAAATTAATCGATTACCATTATAACGTAAATTGGGGCCACAAGGGAAACTGCGAGTAAGATTTTGTCGAAACTTATAATGGCGAACTACAATAGGTATACTTACGTATCATATGTAACAAGAAATAGGTACGTACTATACTCTGTTTTTTAACTAGGAAGACGGATTTAAAAACCTGATTTACACTGGAAATGTCACTAGAATCTAGTAACAAAAATAATAGACTCATTTTATACAGACTTACTTTTCTAAAATATGTTTATTATATTCTTCGTCCATTCAAATATAAATAATCATTTTTGGATTTAATTATAAAGACTTTGCACAATTAATAAATTTTTAATTACAAGAGAGCGAGCTTTTTGTTACGACTTATAGTTATATCCCATTATTTCCATTCTTGTTAGAATAAATTAATATTTGAAAACCCTTAAAATTTCTAATCCGCTTACTTTAAAGCATAATGTAAGAATTGTTATAACTTCCAATGTTGAGAAACAAATAATTATGTCTAAGAATAAATTTTTTTTCAGAAGATTTAAATGTGATTTTTACAAAGCTACCCGTTTATCCTTTCCTACACATCGAATTTCAATTGGATTGAATTCTCAAGGGATCCTGAAAACATTACACCAATTCACAGACCTTATAAGAAAAAGGAAATTCACAAGTTCATAAATTTCTTACATTTGCACATTTTCCTAGATTTGTGGACCAATAAGCCGTATTCCTTGCCGCATGCTTCATTGGTCTATTTGCGTTACATCTTTAAAACCTTCGTAATAGGATAAGTATGTATCGCAGAATTGTAAATTACTACAATATACAAGGTGTTCCGTGTTCCGTACTCTAACGAAAGATCACCGCGAAAAGAATTAATTTCTATCAACCACAGTCCTTGTTAAGCAACAAATTGTTCTGTTTTTACACATAAGAAGTTATAAAAAAAACGAGTGTGTCAATCAATACTTTTCCGTCATGTTAATGGAAATAGTACATTATTTTATGTGGAGGAGAAGTATTACTTTTCATGGCGCGCCTGTGTTTAGCCGCCGAACGGAGTGAGGCGGCTAATAGAAGGCAAGCCATGAAAAGTAACTTCTCCTCCAAATAAAATATGCTATTTTTTCTTCAAACTTCCGCAAATTTATCCAAAACACCAGGTTTTTAAGGGATATTAATCGCTTTCGTTAAATTAAACGTCATTGTCAAGTAGGTAAGTTTGTTTTCCTTTACATGAGTGCATATGTGCTGTTTCCTTGGTTACGCAGTAAATAATTTTATTGAGTGAAAAAATTACATGTCAGTTCGTAATTTTGAATAAGAAAGATTTCTCGATAAGAAAGAAGTAAGTTAATTAAATCACTAAAAAGATAGTGTAAATTAGTTAGTTTTAGAATGCAATGCACGCCGCCCGAAATTACCGTTGAGGCGAATGAAGCAGTATCGTGCCTCGGACCTTCGAAATCCGGTGAAAAGTATTTAGCTGCATATCAACACTTCATTCAATGGTGTAATGGAAAGAATGTGATCATCTATTCAGAAAATGTACTTCTTGCGTATTTTAATCAGATGCAAAAAGATAAAAAATGGAAATCTTCGACAATGTGGTCTCGTTATTCCATGATCAAATCCGAATTAATTATCAAGCATGGAATAAATATAAGTCAATATTTAAAGCTACGATGTTTTTTGAAAAAGGCCAATGAAGGGTATTCTGCAAAAAAGTCCAGAATATTTACTAAAGAGCAGTTTGAAGGTTTTCTAATGGACGCACCAGATGATGTATATTTAGGAATAAAGGTGAATTTAAATCAGTTTTAATTCTCCCAATGTAATATTATTATGATTCAGATTGTTTTATTAATCGGAGTAACCGGGGCATGCAGATGCGACGAAATGATGAAAATGAATATAGGCGACATTGAAGATATGGAAAATTTAATCCTAATAAAAATTCCCGATAGCAAAACGAAAAAAGTGCGCTCGTTTACCATCATCGGAGAAATGTTCATGAATATTTACCACAAGTACGCTTCATTAAGACCGAGAGATATGCAAGAGAGAAGGTTTTTTTTGAAATATCAGAATGGGAAGTGCTATAAAAATGTTATGGGGATTCATACGATTAGTGCTGTACCCAGAAAAGTCGCCGAATTTCTAAAATTAGGCAATGTCCAAGAATATACGGGTCACTGTTTAAGGCGTACTTCGGCTACATTACTCATCGATGGTGGAGGAACTATGGAGTCGTTGAAGCGCCACGGGGGTTGGAGGTCGACTTCCGTAGCAGAAGGGTACATAGAAGAGTCGATTCGCAACAAAAAAGAAAATGCTAGCCGAATATTAAATTTAAACGAAACTGCGGTAACTGAAACAGGCGCATCAGGAAATCTAATAACGTCGTCTTCGCCGAGGTCATCGCCTAAATCGAGAGTAAATACTTTAACAGGGTCTAGTTCATCGTTGCACGGCTTCAATTTTCAGAATGCAACACTTACCAATTGTACATTTAATATTACATTAATGAATAAGTCTGAAAATATATCATAATTTTTTGAATAAATAAATGAAATTGTTGTGTTTCCATAACAACACTTTTCCCTCCGGCGACAGGAAAAGGAAAAGTAAAAACTGCTCTAACGATAATGTCAAACTTTGGCGCCTACTACTCAGTCGAACAATGGCCTAATATTTTGACGTTTGAAGAAAAAAATATTTATTAAGCACACAATCAATCAGACGGTTTTAAAGTGTTGAACGAGAAAATGTATGACATTCTCCTTGAAGACGATAGTGTTACAGAAGAAGAATTGGAAAGGGAGTTGGAAACAAGCGATCAATATACCAAAATGTTCTCCCTTCTGTATTTAAAATTAAGTCCAAGAAAAGGGAACTCGACAATAACAAAGCAGATTTCGTTAGAGAGGATTTACAGATCAAAATATATGTTCGTGAGCTCTTGAAATTAATTATTATTAATAACGCGGTTTCTGGTAGAGAATTAAATCTCCATCTTTTATGATGGTATTTCAACTCAGTTGATGGCGTAAGGCACTTTGGGAGTGGCGCCAAAAGAATGTGTGTCTATGTTATTCTCTGTAATAGAATCATGTTTGCCAGAAGAATTGTTGGGGGTATGGCAGAGATCGCCCTTAGCAATAGTGACAAATTGTACCACTGAAAAGGATAGTTCCAGTTCATCAGAATGGCTGGACACACCTTCGTCTTCTGTGACCCGATTAAACGACCTTATGGAATTTCAGAAAGGAGAGTGGAGAGCGACCAAGAATTACTTTGGTAACTGAAAGGTTTGGACTTTGTGAAACCAACTCTGGAGACCAAAACATAGTCAAAATACAGAAAAAACTCCACCTACTGCAGCTGAATCAGTCAATTCGTAGCTGAAAGGTGATGTGGCCAGGTGTGTATTTTGCGACAACCAAAATCATGAGTTGTCCATTTTTGTTCGTAAAAGCGAAAGGAAATTTACGATTTGTGCAGATGTTGTGCCAATCTTCGAAGGGCCATGGGTCGATGAATTAAAGGTACTGAATATACATTTATCGAATCAAGGTGAAACTGCGCCCGTAGGAATACTAATTGTTAGAATGTGGCTGGGAAGCTGTACACAGGAAAAAGTCAAATGCTTTCCAGTGGTCTGGTGGCAGTGGAGACATTATTAGGATGGACACTCATAGGAAGGATACCTCTGAACAAATCAATCGATAGCTGCCTGACGGCCATATTTTTATTTTTGAATAATTCTTCTTTAGCGCACAAATGCTGTTTCAATTTTTACAGTTTTTAAACTGTTACCACCTTCCCACTGTCTTAATATTTCAACCTTATCGTCTTCGCTATACATCTTTGTGTTCAACAATTACAATTGTATGCTAATAATAAAAATAAAGACTAATAGGTACCTAACCGTAATTTGACATTGAATAATCAAGTACTGTTTCCAAAGCAAAATGTGTATAACCATTGACTTTAAGACGTTGATTTTATTCGATGTGTTACAATTATATAAATTTTATTTAAACAAATGAAAAATTAAAAATTTCTAAAGATCAAACATTCATAATAAATAATAAATTTCTTCCATGGGGATCGCAGTTGGAAGCGTCCCCATTACACTTGCCGCATTGCCACGTTTTTTTTTTTTTTTTTTTTTTTTTGGTTTTTTATGGCTTGATGCAAAGCATATTCAGCCAGCTTCAATATATATGTAATAATTTAATTGGAGAAAAAGGATAATGAACGAGGTCACACGCTTCTCGTCAAGGGACCCTTCAAGACATTTTTTTTTGTTACAAACAAGAACAGGCCACGGTAAGGCTTACCACAAGTAGGATAGTAACAGAGGTACAAGACTAAGGGAACTCACAGGAATACTTTCGTTTCACAAATAAATTCAAACAAGCATTCATAAACACATTTTCTATTTAGCGCTAATAAGGAGCATATATTATGAGGAGGGAAGAGATTTTCTTTAATTAATTTTTCGATTAAGTTTTCGGATTGTTGTCTATATTTTGTACAGTTAAAAAAGATATGGTTTAGATCACTTGTTTCTCTACAAAGTTGACACAGACTGGAATCCAGGACATGTATTTTGTGTAAGTGGGCTGGGTAGCACGCATGCCCAAACCTCATTCTAATAATAGTCGTTATATACTTCCGTGGAACCTGTATATTTTTGAACCAGTACTCGTTTGGGACATCAGGTTGTATTATGGAATATTGCGTACTGGAAGTGGCACGGAAGTTATTCCAGGAACTTTTACAGTGCTCCTTATTTTTCTTTTTTAAGTATGCGTAAACATCGGGAATACAAAGTTTAAAGTCCGTTTTGGAACCTTGCGTAATAGCTTTTTTTGCTAGTTGATCTACATGTTCGTTATCTTTAAGTCCTATATGGGCTTTAACCCATAAGAAATGTATTTCTTTCTTCACATTAAATAAATCATTTATCATTCTTTTTATTTGGAATATGTACTCATTAGAGTTGTTACAAAGAAGACTTGTACTTTGTACGCTATTTAGCACAGATAGAGAGTCGGATGCTATGACAGCTGACCTTTCATCTAGGGTTTGAAAATATTTCAATCCTTCATATATAGCTATTGCCTCTGCGCTAAAAATGGAAAAGTTACTAGGGAGCTGAAAAGATTTCTCCGTCTGTGAAGTCGGGATATAGAAAGCACAGCCAGTCCCTAACTCGTCTTTGGATCCGTCTGTATATATGATAATAGATACAGGCCAATTCTCTAGAATGGATTTTAAAATGTTTTCGCTTATTTTAGGGTTATCAGAATAATTGGGTTCAGTAACGTTAACATTTTTGAATAAGGAGAAATAGTCTCCCAGTTCCCAGGTATTTGTGTGGTTTACCGAAATACCTTCCTCATTAATAGAACGAAAAGCCGAGCAAAGCGGTGGAGAGTTCTTATGTACCCAAAATTTGTTTGATAAATCTTGTTCATTAAGGAAACAAATACTATTGTACAATGTAGGGTTTTGACATTGAATTTTAATAAGAAATTTCGAGCTTAGATATTCTCTTCTAAAATCTAGTTGTGGTTCGAGGGCCTCAACATACAGTGGTGTGATAGGGGTGGATTTCATTGCACCTAAACAAATTCGGAGAACAGTGCTTACAAAAATTTTAATTTTATTCAACAGGTGTTTACTTGCCGACCCATAAAGTATGCATCCATAATCTAAGATTGATCTAATGTAAGATCGATAAAATAATAAAGAGCTGGCGACATCTGCTCCCACCAGATAGATTTCATGAAATTTAGTCCTTTATTGCACCTGTTTAACATATATTCAATATGTAGTTTCCAAGTTAACTTCTTGTCAAGGACCATTCCTAAATATTTTATTGATTTGCAAAAAGAAAATTGTTGATTATTAAAATGTAAGATGTTAATATTAGGTGTATTGTGTCGAGTAAACACACAAATGCTAGATTTATTGGATGACATATCCAATCCATTCTCTTGGAACCATGTAAGAAACTTTTTTGCGCGATCGGTCATTTCTGACTATTTACCATGGGTGTTTCCATGACAGTAGGTAGAATTTACCAGTTGCTATGATTACGACGACGTCAAAATTACTTACCGATCTAAAAACAGAACAGCAAAAATACTTACCGACGCCTTTTTAAAAATCAACAGTCTTACATTACATTTAATCCGAGATTTAATCTTTAATTATTGTTAGGTACATTAAACGTACAATTTGTGCTGTTGTTTCCTATAGCAAGACGCTCATAAAGTCATAAAGGAAGTACAAAGCTAGTAAACTACATCAGACACATGCACCATTTTATGAAATTATTAATTTCAATTTTGACAAATAAACTGGTTACCTAGAGATTGACACCATACCACTTCGATCATTTCGATTTATTCTGCTCGTTAATTTCTTAGTGCATATTTATATTGGTTGCATAATTTTAATTTCGATCGCGCAAAAAATGTTATAAGCACGTCGAACGTTAAGGGTTACCGTTCTCTCAGACAATAATTGGAGTCGTCGCTTCGCTCCTCCTCCAAACAATTGTCTTCGAACGGTAAAAATCCCTTACCGTTCTCCATACTTAATATACTATTTATGAATTTTTTCTAAATGATTTATCCCAAGTTCATACTGATTTGTTTCGGTGTAAACGCAAAGATCATCTGCATATTGAACAGTGTTAAACAGAATATTTTCAATAGCAATGTTATTATGCATATCAGCTGTGTACATGTTAAAAAGTAAAGGGCTTAATACTGATCCTTGTGGTAGGCCTCGCGAGTTATTACGCGGCCCAATCAGTTGATTGTTTATGTTTCGAATTGCCACGTTGTATAGCAATACTTATTTTTTGTCTTAAGTAACTGGTAGCTCGGGGTTCTCCAGTAATACTCTGGCAATACGTTTTCCTAAACACTCTACAAAATTACGAGCCTCTCTGCACCAAGGTCCCAATTACAATTACAATTTACAATTGACTTTAAGTCAATGGTATAACGCATCGAACCAATTGCCATAAATGTAATTGTTCCAAAATCAATAAATGTACAAAACCTTTTTAATTTACAGATACACAATCTGCGTAACTCAGTTAGTTGCCTTTATTTGGTACTATGACAGTGTATACAAGGGGCTATAGGTTCAAATCCCAGGTAAGGCATGCCTGTATTTGTGTAGAGCATTGCGTAAGAAGAGTAACTATCATCTAACATTCCATCCGCTATAAATTAAAAGCATTACATAAAAATAAACAAATAATAATAAATAATAGAGGGGTGACCAGCTAATCTTTGGAACACCTTTGGTTAAATTGATTTTTTTCTTGGATATCACTTCAAAGATATGGTGGGATAAAACCCACAAGATTGGATGAGTGTGACTTGCTACATCAGTATAAGTCATGGCAATTATGTGGAAACGTCAAGGTGTCGGACGTATATGGTTGGTGGACACATGTAAACAATACAACTGTTACGAATAAAGTTATAACCATCCCATGGAACCCTACCATTTTGATTAAATTAGAGTTGATCACAACAATAAAATAAATTAAAAACAGAAAAAGCAAATTAATAAACTAAAGTTTATTAACAATATCTATATACAAACTACATCTCATAGAAATTATTCTATAGTCTACACTTAAATTTGAAACAACCAATTAATATGGTTAATAATTATAAACAAAAGTAAGTGAACATTACATTGAATAGGTACGTAATGAACTTCACAAGACAGCTTTAACTAAATGTTCATTTTTGACATTTAATGGCAAAATGTTTTGTTTCTTGAGAGACGCTAGTGATAGTGTGATAATAATAAATGTGTGAAGACATCAGCTTGGTTTTTAAAAAAAAACGTAATATGGCAGCACTACGTAGCTATAAAGCCGAATAAAAAGTTTACAAAATCTACCTTCTTTATAAATATATTTTCATTCCCTTTCACTTGGATTTTCCAATTGCACTATTTACCTATAGGTACATTTTAACGGACTAATTTATCACTAACCTTCACACGCGCCCTTACAACTTAATACTAGCCATGGAAGATATTTTAACAAAGTAAGGACTCAAATTGCAAGTAAATGCTTTGAAGCATTTAACAAACCTAATTATTTCTTGTTTTTCTTGTACTCTACCATTATGCCTATATAAAGTTATTCCAGATAAATTGATATCACAAAACCCAGCACATTCCATTTTTCTAGTAGGTAGGGGAAATTCAATAATTTAATAAAAACGCAGTCTGTACGTGGTAGATCCTATTAAAATAAATAGTTGCGTATTGCAAGATAAGTAAATATTATGGATCGTCTACATATCATATTAAATGCACAGACCAAAGAAAATTAAACATTTTTGATTAGTTACTACAGGATTAAGGCGGTTCAAAGTAATCCCCTAACTGAAAAAGCAGGTTTAAGCAAGCTTTCGTCGTTTAACATTAATACTTGTTTATCCACACAGGATTATGAAATAGGTCCGAAACTCTTAAAACACAAAAATATCATAAATATAAATATAACGTGCATTGTAATGTACAGGGTGGTCCAAATTGGACGAACTTTCTTATGGAAAGGAAACACTCTTTTATTTTAAGATACAAGAAAGAAATAGACCAAGGTCCCAATTTTAAACAGAAAATTACTGGCGCAAACTGAATTGAGCTCTATTACTAATCGTTTGGCCGACAGAGGGCGTTTCTGGAATTTAGTCGGTTTAATCCATTGCGATACCAGTAAGTTTTTATACAGAGTGTTTGGTTTATATGACTCTAAACTACAGTTTTTCATATGGAGCACCCTATATATATTTTGGGGTTTTTGAAAGAGCGTAAAATTATACAAAATTATATTAAATATTATTTGCAATATTGCATTTTATACATTAAAATGTTTTTATTGCAAACAAAGAACGTGAAAACACATCTGAATGAAACAAATAAGTCATGTAATATATAAATAAATAATACAGGTAACCAAGGAATTGCTGTTTCAAACAATCCCGCCATCTTTTGTTCGCCATGGAAACCTAGACGCCTACAATAAAAACATGTTAATGTATAAAATACAATATTGCAAATAATATTTAATATAAATGTAATAAGTGATACATTAAAATTTAGGAAATTTTACGCTCTTTCCAAAAACTCCAAAATATATAGGGTGGTCCAGATGAAAAAATATAGTTTAGGATCGTATAAGAAAAACCAGGCACCTTCTATAAAAACTGTGTATCGCAATGGATTCTACATAAAAAAGTGCTCAAAGAAAGATTTTGCCAAAATCAATTATCTTTAATAATAAGTATGATATATATGGAGCATTAAGGAAATCGGCTAAATTCCAGAAACGCCCTCTAGGTAAAGGGCAAATGATTAGTGATAGCTAAATTCTATTTGAACAGTGATTTTTTCTTTTAGATTAGGTTCCAGGCACCTAGGTACATTTTTTCCTAAAATATTTCCGTAAAATAAGGGATTTGCCATAAGAAAAAGTTCAATTTGGACCACCTTGTACAGTAGTCACGTGATTTTGCTTTAAATTTAATGACTAAGAGTTTTTTCCAGGAACGCAGCAAATAAGTTCGAAAAATTTAACTTATTGCCATAAATTCATTTGAAGACCCCGTGGAAGTAAGAATTTGGTCAATAAATAAAGTTGTTGCACTTTTAAGTACTGAATAAACAATAGCAACCCTAAAATACACTGCGATCAAAGGCCACTATGTGAACAATTTAATATATGAGATGCATCAGCTTGGTTAAATGATCATGTTCCCATCAAGTTTAGAAGAAATGAATTTGGGTCAGTACTTCTAAGGCAACATTTCTTATATTTAAATAAATTTTGTATATCGCTACCCTAGACAAATTATGGCGTTTTTTTTGATTTTGCGATGATTGCGTGATTTTGTTTTATTACAGCCACTTTTAAAACTACCTACAATGGTACGGAAAACACTAATGGGGTACTAAACCGGAAATACTACAATACAAAGTTATCTTAATAAAATTTTCTTTGGCACAATTTTGTTATTGATTTCTTTTAGACGGATTTCAGCTCGTTAAACATAATTGTTTAAAACAATTTCAATCGCCAGATCGATAATGGCCTTTTAAATACGGTTACCTGTCCCTGTTCCTTGCCACCAATTACAAATACATATAGAGGAACGTAATCGTTTATTGGGCCAGGATCTTCGTAATGCGTTGGTTCTGTTTTGTTACAGTTCTTTTCTGCACGACTGGCACTACTTGCTCTATATTTCATCTGCTTTGTTCGGTTACTGCTTCTATCCAAAACTAAACTTGTTGGTGGTGCATTACGAGTGGAATTGGAGTAGCGAACTTTTGTGTTCCTGTCAATAGTTCCATAACTTTGCAACTCCACGCAGTCGTTTATGTTTTTCCCGCCGTTACCACTGTCGTCCAAGACGCTGTCGGGCGTGTTTAAAAGTTTGGAGAAGTTTTTTTTTCGCATGCAATCCTCCGCAATTAGAGCGTTAATGTCGGGCCCTAAATAATTTGGGTTGCAAAAACCAAAGGGTCCTTCTCCATTTTTGGGCACGTAGAACTCCTCCTGAGGTGTCACCTTTGCACTGTAACTACTGGCAGACGACAACCTGTTCACAGTCTCTATACTGGCATAGTCTGAAGTCGACGAAATATTCTCATTTGATGCTTCGGCAACTTCTGATGTGTCCTGAAAGGTGTTGCAGCCAACAATATGTTGGTATAAAGGATTATCCGCGTAGCCTATATGCGAGTTGTAGCTATCGCCACGTTTTACTACTTTAAAGTTGGAATAAATAGTAAAATCTTTGGAGTTATTAGTCTTGACTTGAGTTATGTTATTAATGGCGGGGGGTATAAAAATATCATCGGCGTCAGTTTCCTCGTCAGAATCTAGAAACACCAATCGAGCTGCTTCTACTGGTGTTAAAACTGGGGTAGGTAAGGTTATCACACTAAAATTTGGTACCGAAATTGGTTCTCTGGGAATCTTTTTGATGCCGTCCACAAACTCGACGTGTCGCTGATTTTTTTGTGAAACATCTTTTGTTTTCTCACTATCTGCAATTGGTGAAACATCTCGCATGTCCCTCCTTTTGATTACGTATGCTGATTTTGATTTAACTAAAGTCCCCCTTGTCGGTGTCGCAATTTCATTATCTACTAAATCGTTATCGATCCCTTGAGGAGAAGCATATTGTCTTAAAAGGCTTTCCGTGCTATCCGTAGTGCATCCAGCTAAAACGGTGTAGCTGCATTTATTATTCAAGCGAGAGATATTTAAATTGGAGAGCTTTGATATTTCCTGCAAAAATCCACCTTTATTATTTCCATTTCCATTTTCGCACTGCTGTTGGGCTGGAGTTTCGCTTCCATCAATGTAATTATTCGTGGAAGCCTTAAATACGTAGGTTTTTTCGAAGGGAGATACGCGGTTAGTCGGAAGGTAAGATGAATGCCTGCCTCCCCTATCGGCGGAATTGCAAGTGCGCGCCCTCGTTCTTGCTGCACCTGCTTCTAGCGATTGAAATAAGGTCTCTTTCAAGAGCAGTTGCGAAACTGTTAGCGCTACCGTCTCCGCCCGTGGTTGAGGCTTGACGCCGTTGACTACGATTTTCTCCCACATCTCGGTAGCTAAAAAATGCATAATTTAAGTTTGCGTTTTACCTAAATGAACAAGGGTTAAAGCACATACAGAAAAGATGCAAGCGCCGAAACCCCCTCGCAATAACGCCACCCCTCGCTATTGCCACTTGTCATGTAGGTTTAGGGGTTGCACTCTAGTCCTTGATGTATAAAAGCTCAAATGGGATGACTACGTATGTGGTTTTAAGCAAACATAAACAAGTACTCATGTTTGTATGTGGAATTATACTTTACGTAAGACCACTAGGATGGTGTTCTCTTTATATTGGATTTCAGAAAACTTTTAAAATCCTCTCTCATATAGGCAAACCTTACCGTGCAGTTTGCGTACTAGGGTAATTTTTTTTTGTATGGCAGCTATTGCAAAGAAAAGACCGTTTCTTAATAGATTAATACTCAAAGAAATAAAAAGATAGTACGTAATTAAACATCAAGCAAGAATAATCACATTTAGTTTTAATGCAGATTTATGCCCAGTGCTTGATTTTGTATATATTGATCACACTAACCTGTATGGCAAAGTCATGGTGCAAAGTTATAAATGTAATTTTAGTTATTTAGCATTATAGTCCTCTGCACGTTGAACTGAAGCGATCAAGACTAACAATTTCATTTAATCTTAACCGATTGGATCAACTTTAGCAAGCAAAATGTTATGTACAAACCGCTTGAAAACTGGGGGTAATAGAAGCGCTGACGTGAAACTTAAAACTTTCAATAAATAATTACAAAAAAGTAGGTGAGTGTTGCACTGCAGATTCCATTACTGCACAATTTCAATTACGTAAATTGTATTAGTATCTTGAATCGTGATTAATTCAAATAATGATGGAACGCCTGAATATTTACAGTAAAAAACCCATTAAATGCATTGCGCTTGACGAAGACATGCGTTAGGTAATTTTACTAAATTCATTAGGAATGACAAAACTCTCAATTGGAGTGACCTATTTTAAATGAGCGGTTATTGATTATAAGAACAATGAGTACTACTTTATATTTGACGTTAAAACAAGACATGCAAAATACGCTTGGGGGATAAATGTGTCACGAATATTCTACATGTCATTTAACCCAAAATTCTATCTTGTGGAATCGACCAATTTATCATGGTGTAGACGTCACACAAAAGTAAATTAAGTTATGAAAACGAAAGTAGGAAAAATAGCAATAGCTTGTGTTTCATGTCTTGCATGGCACCTCCTGTTTGTGGATGAGTATTTTTGTTAGAGTTAGCAAGAATAAAAGGCGAAGTGTTCAAATTATAGAATGCTATACAACACGATACAGATGCGTGCCTCGCATAAAAATACTTACTGAAACTAAACCTCCATAAATCATTAGTCGAGTGGCCTTCTCTTTCTCCCCCAAAAATAATCATGGATGACGGTAAATGGCAGGCAGCGTGACTATGAAGAGGTCCCGGATGCTGTTTAGCTTTAAAATTCGTCCACGTACTCGAAACCGTATCCCACTTCCATAAATCGGAACGCTCTTGCAAATCGGTCATTCCTCCGTATACCCACATCGCATCCTCGTGAAGTATCGCCGAATGCTTGTGACGTGGCGGCGGGCATAGATCGGGATTTGATTTTGTTGTCGACGAGATCAGATGCCACGATCCGGAATCTAAAATGTTTAAACATTTACATATCGTCTCGATGATCACGCTTTATCGACTACCAAAGTGATATCCCCAAAGCTCGCTGCACGAACCTCTCAGATCTTGATAGCCGCCGTAAATTAACATTGTTCCTTTGTGAACCAAAGCTGAATGTCCTCTTCTGCCCTTAGGTGTAACCGCTCCTGCAATTTGTTAATACTCATTTCATCTCACAGAACTATATTTGCATGCTACCCGTCGAGCTCGTATTGGTTGATCAAATTTCGATTGGATGTGTTTAGGGCGAGATACGAAAACGTAATACCATAAGTGCTTATTTACATGTATTTGGCGTACCCCCCTATGGAGTTAGTTTCATATGTTTTATGTACGAATACCTAAAAGTTCCGCCTCTATTGAAATTTATTGCATATCTAGCTATAAATATTTGTAGATCAGGCGATTACTAAAATTGAGTAATTTTGCTAGGTTTTAGACTTCGTATGGATATGATAAGCTTAATATGAAACTCTAGATTCTTTAATCCCATACTCAAACTTATAGATATCGATCGCTTGTGAGCTGAAATATGAAAGAATAATCCTTGCTTCTATTTTATTGGCGTTCCAGAGTTTGAATCAACCATTACAGCCTTTTTTTTAAGCATATAGCCTATGACAATCCGTGTAAATCGTCCCATTATAGTTTATGTGACCCCAATTAGGATTATAAGAATGGATTTTGTATGCCGTGTGCTAAATTAACGTGGTTTGTCAGCCATTTGTGAATTAAAGTGTCATTTTCCCCGAAGAGATTAAAGGTAAATCAAGAACCTAAAGTGACAGTAAACAATAAAACAATCAAAAAAATTTAAAAATTAATCGATACATTCAAATGTAAATTCTCGGCGCAATTTTGCATTTACACAGTCTTTTGATCATTCGTTAAGCCCATTACTTGGTAAGTTAACTTAACGAAGCTTTCTAGGTGGAAGGTATTTAAAGAAGGGTGCAAGATTATATCTCTTGTAAATTGCCTCGATCCTTCTAATTCTACGTACTTGTCGTTTCGAAGAAAATATCTTTCGATATTTCGATTTTGTCTATGTTACTTTTGTCGATACGAAGATTTTTTATGTTAGTTTGATTAGATTTTATCTTTCAGATTAGTTTGGTATACGAAGATATTTAGTTACCCGTGCTTGTAATGAAGCACCTATTTTCCACCTTGAAGTTTCAGACCCGAAGTTATAACCACACTGTATATTTGTGGAGTCGACCAGCTCTGCTGAACACCCGGTACCTACAAGCGTTTTGTTTCGGAAAGTGTCGTGGAGAAAGTATTTGTGTTGGTTCTGGGAGTTGACGATAGATGCTAAGGATAACTGATTTAATTTCTAGAGTTGTGTGTGAGGGATTCGTTATGTTTTATTCCCCGCTGTTCACCTTCCTTAACAACCGTTAATTACTTTGCATTGTCGTTCTTCGAGAAATCGTTGCCGTTTCGTGTACTTTAGTTTTTCTGCTAGTTTTCTCCGCTCACCACCGATAGCTCGTTCCCTGGACGCCATTGTAATCACCACATCAGGCAAGAACCCATTCCTACCGCCGAATACTTGTCCAAGGGAAAGTTTGCATCTCTTGGTGGCGCCAGAGTTTCCGTAACACCAACGCCGCGGTCATCGTTTCCGTTAAAATTGAGTTGTATTCATTTAATTGAAGCTAATTTATGTTGCACTAAATTCACCGTTTATTTTTTTAAAGCGGCCTGTTGTGGTGGACAAAGTCCTTCGCAAGCTTTGTAAATTAGTTATTAAAGTTACCGAGACCTACAATTAGCAGCTCATTGTTGTTGTTGGAAATTTAAATATTTGTGCATCGTAAAGGACTTTCCTTAAAGTTAACGTCACGTTTACGTTTTTTCTATCAATCAATTTGTACTGACGATTGGTTATCAAACAAAATTTTGCTTTTGTTTGATTAAAATTGAATAATTGCCGAAAAAACCTACTTTACAAGTTGAAAAAAGGTTAATAATCGTGTCATCAGACGCTAGTAGTGAAAGAAATGTAGGTAATACAATTGCCTTAATTAAAGCGGTTTCTGGAATCGATGGTTTCCCTATGGCACAAAACAATACGGCCTTTCTCGAAGAGATTGTGTCTTAAAGCTGGAGGACAATATAGAATGAAACTTGTATCTCCTGAAGAAATATTGTTGAAGTTTTCTAGACATTTTCTACGACTACTTTTCCGTAGACAAATGATACAGCAATGAGCTTTCTATTTAGAGCATCATACAAGTAACTTTCCGCTTTCGCAATTTGAGTTATTATTAACGCACTATAAGGCCAAACAAGTTCATTGTTACTCGTTGAAACTGGGTTAATTTGTTTCTTTTAAAACTTACGCTTTCGAACTGGAAATTTTACTGATCGACCAGTAACTCTAACGTTATGCGCGAGAAAAATCCACTCGTACCTTCATAATTTTTCTACAGTTCTTGATACGAAATCTACCGCACACCGGTTTATGTTCACTACATTTTCCCGTTAATCTCTTCCTGAATGTTTATCCAACGAGCCGTCCAGTTAATTGACCTTCTCACGAAAAGCCTGCCTTCGCTAATTTATTATTTATTAATTTATTTTAAAAATTCACAATTCAATCCTCAACACTTTCGTACAAATGATTTTACATTTTTTTAAATTTGATTAACTACAAAACGCTTAAAATTTGTGGGACTGATGGACGGTTTTGCACTGATTTCTAAATTCTTTCTTATACTTGAGCTCTGTGACAACCCACACAACGAATTAATGTTTTGTTACACGCAATAAGCTCTCTTCGACGGCTCAAAACCAATTAGGTACCTTTTTGTTATTCGCAATGAGCTCTCTTCGACGACTCAAAACTAATTAATTCCCTGCATTTGACGTTGTGTTCGAGATACCTTAGGTAGTAACGATTATTTGAAACTGAAACTAACTTACTCACCCTTGTGCGTCCTTATTTTTTTCCAGTTGTTATTTTTTATGTCATACATCCAAAGAGGGGTCTCGGATCCCGCCGAAAATCCAACCTCTCCCCCAAAAACGTAAATATTATCCTTGTGCACTACGGCGGAGTGTTCCTGCAGACAAGGTAACTTATCACCTGACGGTTTTAGCTGCTGCCATTTCCCAGTCACTAAAACACAGTACGCTTCATGAGTACGTGTGTAGCACCCTAAAACGTGCTGACAATTTCCCATTTGCTACAGTCTAACAAAGGGGGAGCGAATGATGAAAAAGCAATCTATTTATGTGGTAATCGGTACATGATACAATACATCATTTGGCTAACAGGGGAATGTAAAGTAAATTACTACGTCGTGGGGTGCCCGAGGGAAAACCAAATTTGATAAAAACAATATGCTAGTAATTGATCGATTGACGCTTTTCCCTTCAGAGAAGTCTAAGAGAAGATCGTCTATTTACAGAGAAAGTCACAATTACCAATCGTAGGTACCAATTTTCAGTATTGTCACGCACCACCTACGGTTAATGAATGGAAAGGTGATTGGAATTCAACTGGTGGTTTGGGATAATTTTAGCTTACCCGCTAAGTTTATTTTTTAATGAGTAAATCATACCTAAATTGTATTTCCAAAAATCTTTCAGCGGCAAGTTGCCATTTCGTCCACCTAGCAAGTATAAATGTTGGCCAACAAGGGTAGCGCTGTGCTTTGAACGAGCTGATGGTGCCGGACTCTCCACATCGCATGGCGCCACGGCGCTCCACATAGTTTTTTTAACAGATCACTCTCACCTTCTTTCAAGGTTCACAACACCATACCATCGCATCCACTGAAATGTAACATGATAATCACCTCACAGTTTTTCTGTTCACAAATTTACTAAAACATGACACGAATTTCATCCATCATAATGCTGTTGACATATTAAATTTAACAGCCCAATTCACTTGTCAACAATGAGGCCAGGGCCAAGACGCTCTAAAAACCGCGACGCCCATTTTAATTGAATGTATCCACTTCGACAAGTAAATTTAAATTTTCCACGTGTGCTTTCAAACTGCGGTAGGTATAAATAACTCATAGCACGTGTCTAACAAATATTGGAAATTGAATGAGAGTCATGAAAATATCTGCGATGTACCATGGAAAGGCGCATGTCATTCCATTCATACCCTTGTTCCACGAAAAAAATGCTTCACACATGCGCAATTAGCATTATAAAATTCGCCGCGCGTGGTATATTGATTTGGCGGCAACCCCTGCGCCATACACAAACCGCCCCACGAATTTTGAATTCCCTAGCAACGACGCTCGCACAAAATTTGAAGGAGAAATTTAATTTTTCTGTTTGATCGGCCAGGCGCAGTGTTATAGCATGCAAGTTTTCGTACTAAACACCGTGTAAACTTCATTTAAAGTTCGCAAGGGTCCGTAATTCGTTAGAATTTTAATGACCCTAAAAGCTATGCGGGGTCTTTATTATCAAACTTCCTAACAAATGTATGCTACTAATACTGTTTCGTGATGAAAAATTCGAATGTAAATGTAATGCTATAGACTCGTTTCATTTTTGAACGATGCTCTCAGTCCCTCAAAGATCATTTATCGCGGTCTGACGATGGATTAAGAGCGCAACTCATTTTCCGACTTACAGTAGGTAGTTTATACCTGCACACGCGACAATGAAATATTGGCACAATCAAAGTAATCGATGAAGTGTGTAGAAGCTTTGATGGATTGATTATGCCTATTTCCGCAACATTGCGCACTACCGTTGAGTGAAAATTACTTTTCACTCAACGGCACTACCTAGAGAATTCTGTCAAAATTCGTAACTGAAAGTATAATATGATAAGTGATGGTTTTCTTTAGATACATAAACTGTGAACAATGATTACAATCTGCTGCGTGCATTACAAGAATACGTCCTGCTATAAGCATGTTTTCATCTAGTAGGTAAATGTCTTACACTGCACTAGTTGAAGTTGCCGGCCAAATGGAAATGCAAATTATAATAAATTGATTGGACCTGGGACATGAAAGCATGTTGGGGATGTTTTCGATTAATTCAGAGCCGCTCTCCTTGGTGCAGTTACGAGGGGACATTTTCATGTAATCTACCTAGATATGAAGCAAAAGAAATTTAAGGCACATATGTATCCTCAACCTCAACACACTTATTTCGCCCTTTCTGAAATACACAGATACTTTCAAAACAATTCATTTGGTAACTCATCAAAATGGTCACTAACAGCAATGCAAGTGTTTTTTTGAATTTAGGGAAAAATAGTAGTCACAAGATGTTAAATTCGGACGAAAGAGAGATCTTAATTCCGGGACGTGACATTCATCGATGTTTTTGAGCGTTGTGCACCCTGTACCTTGTGGCGTACCAGTACGGTCTTATAGGCCATATATTTTAAAGTCTTTTCTTTGTAGCTTTCAGGTTTTAGTAGACGCTTTATAAAAATCTCCGTTAATTATAATGCGCTTTTTCATATACTCTTCAATAGAATCCCCCACAATCCCAAAACATCATTGATATCAATTTTTCCGCTCAACACTGCGTTTTAGCTTTTCTTTGGTGGTGGTAATCTTTTATCACACCCTTCTTCTTCTTCTCGGGGTTCGCACTCAGAGGAATGGTAGGACGTAGTCCTCTACCCTTTCTTATCCTATGCTAATCATTTCATTCCTACATAACTAGGTACTACCTTTGCCTACGTCCCCAACTATTCGGTCTATGTACCTAAGCTTCTGGAGTCCTACACCTGTCTTACCCTTTCACCTAACTTCTATAGCTAGCTATACTAATCGCTCGTGCCTGAGCGCGTGCGCTATCATTCTACCCCATCTTCTCTGTGCCATTTTCCACATTTATATATTATTTTATACTAACTACGTAAACAGCTATCCTGATTCACACATAATTGCAGCCTCTCAAAGTCGATCGATCGGAGTCTAACAACATTGAGGTAGATCATCAGCAGTTCAAGTTTGAGTACCCCTGCTTTAAAGTGTGACCTTTATCTTTTTCCTGTCATCTCTTTTCGCGCAGTTCACTATTTTTGCTTTTCGTAGTTAATTTTCATGCTGTAGTCTGTATCATTAATCCTGTTTCTACACTTCCTTTATGCTAAAATCATCCGTATATCGCAGCGTAGGTATATACCTATTGTTTCGCCCTGCACTTTGACCCCTAAATTAGATTCTGCTTTACTATATTTATGGCTTCCTCTATGTAAAGGTTAAATGTTACCGGTGACAAAGCGCAGCCCTCTCTAACCCCCCTCTGCGACCTTACCCTTTACGTTAATCACCGCTCTCTGTTTTTTATATAGGTTGAACATTACCCTCCTATCTTTAGACTCGTATACGATTTCTGCTACCTTCATTATCCCAAATTAACCCTGTCGAACGTGGGCGCCGCTACTAAAGGGCCTCCTTGGGATGTGAGAAATCACTTAATCGATCTTAGAAAACTGAAAATGTTGAAAGCTCACATTTATTGTGACCAGAACACCAGCCACCTTTTTCTGTCCCATCGCTGTTCGGTGACAAAGCAAAAGTAGGTAAACCTTTTATAACCTTATTGAGTTACCTCAATGTCCATAAAGTTCCCATATTGTATAGACTATAGAGATTAAATTAACCAAAGACCGCAGGGTGGCTGTGTGTTTTGGAAAAACATCAATGACAATCTTGTCACTTACATTCGCCGCTTTTTAGCGCATTTTCCAAAAGGAAAACGAACGCTATTGTCAGCACTTTGTCCGTCTTTACCATTACTAGTCCTCCACTTTAGGCTTTTTCGTTGTGGTTTGTTTCTTATATGATGTAGCACAGCCTCGAGACCAGAACGACAAAAGACTTTTTGGATTAGTCACTTCCTTCCCGAGCAATTACTGATTCTGTGCGGGGAAAATGCGCTTTCGTCGGTCGCGAGTGACCACGTTTTTAACTTGTTATGGAATAGATATGCACATAAAGTGATGCTGATGAATATACGAAGAATCGCATAAGTACCTACGATTCAGTAGGGGAATTTTTTGTTATTCAGCTCGTATTGGGAAATCAGACTTTTAATCCGACTCATATTCCATAGCACTGATCCTTGAACTCGTAGAAATCGATTGGCGAAGGTTTGACATCGCTGTGTCTTTTCGTTCTCATGTAATACGAGGAACAGACGGACAGGCAGACGTACAAAACTATCACGTAAGAGGAATTTTTATTCGTTCGAAATAATTAAATTGTTTTACCCTACTCTACATTCAACATTGTAATCAATAACGATATGGTTGGTAATTTGTTATACTTTTGAGTAGAAAAATTATGCAGAAACAGTTTAATGTTTGTCCTCGAATTTGTCTTACGCACTGTAATTTTTATCACCCGCACCGCGCACGTTAGGAAGGGAGGTATTGCATTGGGGTAAAAAATGATCCCCCACTTGTTTTACGGAAATACACGTTTTGACGCACCGGAATCGGAATCCAACAAAATTTTGATGATGTCGGTCTGTCTGTACTCTTATAGTAACCAAATTTGGTACACATATTTTTTGGTGTTCTTTTAAGAAGCGAAAGTCAAAGAAAGTAGAAAACACTTTAATAAACACAAGTGAGCAAAAATATGAAAAAGTAATGACCAAAATGAAACAGATTCAATCAGCGATTTTGTATTACTACAACTAACTATTCATGGCAACTAAAAACTCTTTCATTACTACCTATTTTTACAATAATTAAAACTAAATCAAGGTGTTAAGGAAAGCAGGCATTTTCAAATATCTCAACAATATTCTTAGATATAAAAGGAAGAGCTGAAAAGCTTTCGGGGAGAATTGCGCAAGTGTGTTAAACCCTCATTACTTAACGGCTGAGCAAATTTTATAATATAGTGCTATTAATTTCATTTTTTTTTTTCAGTGAACTACTGTAACTTGTTACTTTTGTTCTTGTTTTGTTTTGTGTCTAATATGACCTGTTACACTATTACACCAATGGTTTTTATTGGATATAGGATTTAGCTGCGTATCCTATTGAGTGGCTAATTTAAAAATATTTACCTAGGTCACATTTTCTATTCTAAAAATGTAAGGGCCCCTCCCTAGCGCATTTTCTTCCGGCGCCCCTGCTGTCGTTATAGTTTAAAGACTCTATCCTTTACCTTTGTTGCCAAATGTTTGATTAATTCTGCCGATACTGCATCTGCTCCTGTTGCTTTCCTTACTTTAAGCCCTTTATAGCTTTGTCGAACTCTGACCTAAGTATCCTAAATCTTATAGTTCTTCCTATGTGGTTTTTGGTCGCTCTACTTTCGCTAACGGTAGGTATTTAGTAAAGTGGGCGTTTTACAGTGTAGATGAGTATCTAAATTCCGCTATATCTTTTTTTTTTTTTTAATAAGCATCGGCTTCTGTGGCCATTAGCCTTACTTCACTTTTCGAATTGGCATATTTTGAAGGTTATAGCCTATTCAATATACCGATGCTTCTCATGAAATTTATTGTGTTTACACATTCATCTCTTCCTTTCAGGTTGTCTTCCCAATTCCTTTTAATATTAAAGGTAACGCGTTGTGCGTCGTATTGTGTGCAATCACATAGTATATGCTCCGCCGACAAGGCAACGTCGCATGTCTCACATTCGGGAGCGTTCTCTCCCATCAGCAAGAAACTATGCGTAAGGGCGGTGTGCCCTATCCGCAATCTGTATAGTTTCGTTAGAGCGTATCTTCCCAACTTTACATGCAGTAATGGTCCTGGGTTTGGTTTAATCTTCTTCAGTTTCCTTTCTGCCTCTGTCCACATTCCCTCCCATTTGTTTTTCACTTGACCCCCAGCAATCATCCGCCGCGATTTTTTGGTCGAGTCCGTGAAATCTACCACATCTAAATCTAATTCTTCCAGAACTTCTTTCGCTCGCATGCCCAGAGATCTACAGTTATTCAATCGCGCAGTTCCCGATTGATTCACGAGTATTCGGTGGTTCGGGTGGTTGTCGTTTAACAACACATTTAAATAATACAGCGCGGAGATTTGCTTTCTACGCAGGGACAGCGGAAGAACGTTTACCTCGACGTGAAGGGCGTCGATCGGACTCGTCGGAAAGGCTCCGAGTGAATACCTCAGTGCGAGGTTCTGGACTTTATCGAGTTGTCCTAGCAAAGTGTTGTTACAGGTGGAGTAGACGTTACATCCGTAGTCTAGTTTCGAAAGTATCAGTGCCTTATATATATCGATAAGTGTCTTGGGATCAGCTCCCCACCTGTGATGGGCGAGTACCCTCATGATATTTAAGAGTTTTCGACATGATGTTAATAGGCTTTCAACGTGACTAGTCCACCTAAGCTCACTGTCAAAAACCAGGCCTAAAAATTTAATTTCCCGAGACACTTCAATGATTCGGCCGTTCATGAACAGTACGGGATCATAGTGCGGCCTACGGAGCCGGCAAAAATGCAGTGCCTTCGTCTTCTCTTCCGAGAGCACGAATCCAACTTCGCTCGCGTTTCTATATATACGCTCAATGGCGACCTGAAGTTTTCGCGTCGCACCACCGACCGTCTCGTTCGGACAACTTATCATGAGATCGTCGACGTAAAGGCGTTTGTCGATATCTCTCGTAACTCCTCGGGCAATCTCGTTTATCGCTATAGCGAAAAGTGAGCAGCTCAACGTGGAACCCTGCGGGACACCCTTCTCCAGCACGCGGTCTCCAGAATGGACATCACCAATCCTGACGGCAAATGTTCGTCTCTCGAGGAACGATTGTACAAACTTGGGTAAGTTTCCGCGTAGATTGTAGTTGTACATTTTTTCTACAATGCCTTGTCTCCACGTCATGTCTTATGCTCCTCTAATGTCGAAAAATACCGCCACAAGGTGTTTGCGCTGGTCTAGTGCCCGCAGGATTTCATCGCCGAGCCCGACAAGATGGTCGATCGTCGATCGCCCTCTACGGAACCCGGCCTGATACGGTGTACCAGTACTCCACTACTCTCCAAAAACGATTGGAGACGCACATTCACTAGTTTTTCTAGTAACTTTCCCAGGCAGGAAGTTAAGTTGATTGGGCGATAGTGCTTTGGGAGTAGAGGGTCCTTCCCCGGTTTCGGTATCGGGACTATGATGGCTTTCTTCCATTCTCGGGGGTAAGTATGTTTTTGCCAGCAAACGTTAAAATATTTTAAAATACTCTTTTTCAGGTCATCAGTACAATGGCGAAGCATCTCGTTATGTACGCCGTCAAGACTCGGTGCACAAGACTTTGTGCTCCGAATGGCGATTTCTAGTTCCTCTGTAGTAAATGGATCGTTGTACCTACTCCAGATGCTCATCGGTGTCGAAGTCGATCACTCTGGATTCTCTATTTTCTTTTGTTTCGAGAAATGATTCAGAGTAGTTTGCCGAGCTACTGACTCGGTGGAAATATAAATGTATAAATATGTTGTGTTCATTTTCCATTGTATGACGATTGTAAGCTGTCTTTGTACTGCCTGCACATGAAATAAAAAATTATTATTATTATTATTAACGGTTCTTCTGCCCTATAAATAGTTTTTCCCCGTGCCTACTCTTCCCACCTCTCTACCCTGTCCCTTACTATATATAAGTTCTATGAGTTCTGTTCAATCTTCATCTTGCAGAACACTAGACTCAGCGTTGCCTCTTACTGAAACTACTCTTAATTTTCCTGTTTGTCCATCCTCTATTGCTTCGCATTTCTCCTGGTGCAACTGTTCCTTTGCTAACTTACATTCTTTATCGCCCTTGTTTCTTAACTCTTTATATTTATCTCTATACCATAATGAATTGATGCCTTTCTTTTTATATTTTCTCCTTTCGTCCATTAGTTCTAAAATTTTGTCAAACTGCTACCCAAATTCCGTTTGGATTGTTATGGAACAACTCAAGCAAAGCTCTCACATGTTGTAGGTATTTATTATTAAATGTTTGAATTTAGGTGTATGTGACGAGATAGGTATACGTGAAAGGTACTTACCTACTCAAATACTCATTTGTTCTGTGTTGGTCTTCAAAACTTACAAATCACAACATAACAGTTTATGAGAAGTTGAGTGGAAACTTCCAAAATTCCATACTCTACTTTAAAACTTACCTTTGAATCCTTTGATTACAAGAAGTCGGCAGTTACAAAATGGTAATCGCCGTTGCTAACCCTTGTATAGGTACCTACACATTCTTCAAACACATTGCTTTTAAACAAACGCTTTCATCTATACAACTGACATAAAATACTAATCTTTGCTTTGTACTACTTCTGATGTATTTCTAACTGATAACGATAACAGAAAGGTGGGTGTGAAACATAAAATACCGTATATAGCGCGTACGCGATTGTTATTTGCTTTATCCGAATTCAGATGCGTCCTTGTCGCATAAGAAGCGATGTGTATCACTAACGCAAGTAGCCGGAAAAGACTTGGCCCGTCTCGAATAAATTAAAATTGTTTACCAATGCCATATGCGCGGGTTAAAGTGCAATGAACAATGTTAAAGAAGTGGGAGCTACATGCATATAGGTACTAGCTGTATAGGTAGAGGACCGGAAGACCTTCATTTTCTATTTTATTTGTACCTGCCTGCTTACTTACTAATCTTTTGACCAAGTTCCAAAGAAACGAAACATTTTTGGATGTAGGTAGTGTAGCTTATTTTCCTGTCGACACAGTTTGCACATATAAAATTGGAGGAATTTTTAAAAATCGTATCGACGTTTAACTATAGTAGGTATGTACAAAGAATACGTAAAAAATTGAGACGTAGGTATAGCTACAACTAAAGATACGTACGTGTGGTCCTTCCATTAATTGAATTTATAATTTCTTCCTCCACGTACCTACGTTTTCATGACACAATTTCTCCTTTATGGGAATAAAAACATTATGACAAACGTATATGTATACCTACCTAATAGCATCAACTAAAGTTATCGATACAAAAAAAGATCCTATCAAAAAATTGATGAAAAAGGCAAAAGCTGGTTTAACAGTTCTTTCTCATTTTATTTCTTTATATTTTCAAATTGATAGATCTAAATGCATTTACACTGCGACCTGGATTTGGATTTCTAGATGGTGCACTTACGTCAACGCGCACATAGGCCTACCTTTTGGACTCTACCGCCTCCATGATTATAGAGTCGTCCGTGCCCACCGTCTCTCAAACCACCCTACGCTTGAGGGCATACGCCGGAGAAACAGCTCTAATCTTGGTCATTTTCGGCTAGGATCTCCCAAAAATGGGCCCTCTTATTTGTCCGAGTGCGGGACAGTCACAAATAATGTCGTGACGTCTCGTCACCTGTATTGCATCTTCAACAGGAGAGTGTTTGCTTGTTTAATTTGCAGTAAACAGAAAGTATGCCTACGAGCAAGCGTTAGGTTTTTAATTGATAACAAGCGTAGCGCCTTTCCCCACAAGTTTAGTGTTTCGGAATGCGAACTAAGTTAATAACGATTGAATGTGTGCCATAATGGTCTAGTGTCAAGTACACTCGGCTGGCGTCCGGGGGGCTTAGGTCCTATTCTTTGGATGAAAACTTTTTTTTATTTTTTGTTCACAAAAAATCGTATCCCAGTTCAGCGGAGTTGAACATTAAGTTATTTGTAACTTGATTGTCTTCTCAAATTTTTTTGAAAAGCGTTAGTTATACAAAAATTTTGGAAGCTCTTCTCTGTGCTGCTACCACAGCTTACTAAATAAGTAAGCTGCGCTGCTACAGTATCTGGCAATTTTAAATTTGAATCGTTCCCGCTTTTATGCATTTAATTTTGGGAGAAAAATTCAAGCTACGGCACTGGATATGTTTTCTTCTTGCCGCGAAGCTTACGAATTCAGATTTTAAATGGCCAAATACTTTAACATTGTTTATTCATTTAATGAAACATCACAGACCCAACTTCATTTTAAAATTAATAAAAACCTTTTTACTAAGCTCTTTTTGTAAATGGTAAAGATATAAAGAGCTCTCTGTTTTTGTTAAATGGGGGTTTTTTGACTTCACTATGGCTATTGCGATCTACGCGGCCACACCAACTATGCACCCCCTTAGCTAATTGGTTTGAGGCCATACGTCTTTCAACCCATGGACTGATAATATTCGCAATATGGTGTCCCTTAAAATTTGTATGTCTTAAATACACCACTATGGTCCAAAAGCCTAAAAAAAATTCAACACACAAAATGATTGGCTTTGCAGCAAGAGCATAAGAAACCAATTAAAAATCACACATTGCGATATCACATTTCCACTTATTATGGGTGTATCGCTTTAAATGCGCCACTCTGTACACTTCAACCCAGATCTACAAGTAAAAAATAAAAGGAGAGAACCTTGCATTAAAAGGGGACTTGCTGGAAATGGACAATATCCAGATATTTGATACAAATGAATCTGGCGGCAATTTTAAAACGTGCGTAAACCAATTGGAAGAATTTTCGCCTTCACCTCTCGTCTGATTTTAAGACTCACTTTAGTTGGACAAAGATATTTAGTAATTCCCATGTAGGTTCACGTCAAATATGTAAAATAAATCTTTGAAACATTTATTCTTATTACATGTATAGAAATTGACTTTTACAACTGCATTTGTTAACAAACTAATGCAAAATAAATAATTTATGTATATAACTACCTACACCGATATTTATTTAAAAATTCACATTTTTTATTTCGCTAACAAAAAGTGATTAACAATGGAACAATGTATGAATATTTTTTGTATCTAAAAATTGTGATTACGACAATATAAAACTTTGCATCTTATATGCATAGTTCAACAAACCTTTGGTAAAATGGTATTTAAATAAGAAAAAAATATGTGTACTTATAATTAGGTACACAAATCACAGGTAAATAAGCGATATAGAAATGAATAGTCGTTGCAAACAATTATTGGCCATTGTGTTTCAAGTGAATGTTTACAACTAAACAATGAGCAAAACTTACAGCCTTATTTATGTATGCAACAATAGCAAAAGTTTACACGCAGTGAGTTAATAAAAGTACCTATAGTAAGAAGCATAGGAGAAAATTACTCTTATTAGGTCACTGCTTACAGTTAACACAAAACATTTTTTGGTATCAGTTATTTTAGTATATGAACACCACTGGAATTATTATTACAACTATACTTTCATCACAAAAAATTAATCTTTGGCATTTTAGTTCAGTTTCTCATTGTGTTAATAAAACACAAATTGTAAAACTTTTCTAGTATATAAAAGTATTCCAATGTAAATGCTAACTGTTATTTAAAGTGAAATAGAATACTGGCACATCAAGTACATAGTGGCGTCTGATAAAATGGAAAGGAGCATAATTCTAGATTTTAATTATTTTGGCAATTTTATTACTTTGATTCATTTGAAAATTTTGAACGTCTTTATTCGCAATTCAGATTAACACTAGAGGCGCTGGTGTAATTTGCAAATGGCGACTGTAGGTGGGGGCGGTTTGAAAACATAGGGTTATTTTATCACTTTTTAAGTGGAATTGTACTAGTTTTAAAGTGAATTGAGTTTCTACCGCCGTTTTTGAGACTTGCAAATATACCAAACCTCTCAATCCTATCGTACCTGAAAGGCTTTTTTATTAAAAACTCGAGGCTGTCTTGTAACAGCAACTCGCCGACACTCCCTTACGTCGATTATGCTTTAAAACAGCGTTACTATTCATGTGATAATTACACTGACCACAAAATCAACAATCGGTATTTTCGATGTGTCGTGCTTTAATAATTGACAATTTAAAACAGTGGCCTTCTCCCACCTGTATTAATTACAATGTCTGCCACTAGAAGTCTCTGTTAATCTAAATCCCGAATAATGTCTTCATAAAATTTTAACAGAGGCAATCAGCCTCATAAAATGCCACAAATTTCATCTTTCTCTGAAGACGTAGGTACTAAAAGCAGCAAACAACCAGACACTAACAAATTCACATCTTTGCCATATTATTAAATATGTTCAAAAAATTGACCAAAATTTCTTTAAAACTGACAACAACAGTATAAATTCTATTAACTCCTTACCATTTTAAAATTGTGCATAAAATGACAAAAAATTAGGACCGTTTGTTTACAGCCTAAACCAAGTCTCCGGGACAACCGAAATCAATCATTGTAACACACATTTATTCAAAACCTGCAGCTTTTTCTTCTTCCGCTTTTCTAAATCCGCCTGAGGTTGATTTCTGATGATGCGCACAACCTTTGGATAATAATAAATTATTAAGACAGAACCGAGGACAGAACATTCTGATAACCATGACTAAACGCATATACAGGGTGTCCTAAAACAAGATGAAGATGGAGATCAAGGTCAATGGGCAATGTTTTGCATATTTAAATTCTGTTTAAAACTATTTTCATAAATGGGAACTGTATTGGATTTTTATGTGATTAAAAATACATTCCTTTCCATAAAAATTAACTGTCAGATAAATTTAACGTATGACGCGATTAGTAGTACTTAAGGCGCGTATGTGCGCATTGGCCTTTATGGGTCCCACGAATCTTTTCTTCATATTATCTTGGTCTAGTCGAATATCGAAATTTCCCATCAAAATACTAATACTGTAGGTATATCATACTTTTATGACAAACACGTTTATTTATTTTATAAATATCTAGAGTAAGAGTAGATAAAGTATCACTTAACAGTGAGGGTAGATAACGTACAAACAAACGAATACGCAATCAATTACCTATATTTTCAGTAAAATTATGTAGTTATTAGTTTATGGCGGGACATTTCAAAACTAAACCCTTAAATCGCTCCAAAAGTACAACTATCAATTGATTGCTTTGATTATTAACGAGCGGTCCAGCTTGTTCCTAATTTTGGATGATGGGAATGCGATTCAAATGAATTTCTTTTTTGTCCTCTCATTCCGTAAAAATCCAATATGGCGCCCAAAGGAAATATGAAAATATGTAGTAACCTGTACCTTCTGCATCTAGCGTGATTATGGAGATTCAGATTCCAACCGTTTAAGCTACAGACATTTTCAGTTTTTCGGTATCTAGTTATTTAAAAAAAATTTTTGAATTTGAAATGCGTTTTTATAGTCAGAAAAAGGGGCAACTTTGTCCCATTCTCGACCCTTATAGGGTATCTTCGTAATTGTCCGTAATTGTCAATAAAAAAATATATAGATGTCACTTGTTCTGTTTGGGTCAAACTTAAAATGGTAAAAGCAAAATTTACACATTTTTGGCTTGCCTAAGAGATACAGGAGAAAATTCAAAAATTTCCATCTTCAAAAAATACTTACCAAGTTTACAGGTGCAATCTGATTTGAGCTTAGACACCCTGTATACAGTGCTTGATACAATACAAAATTTAAAAAAAAATGTTTTGCAAAAAGATAACTCACTTCATGAAAAGTGGCATCAATGTTGAGAGGCGGATCTTTGGCGCTTGTTTCGATATACGGTATTCCTAATTTGTGAGCTAATTCACGCCCTTGCTCTTCGGTTATTTTACGCAAATGAACTAAGTCAACCTTATTGGCAACCAATAGCATAGGATACACATCTCTATAAAATAATAAACGTGAAGATTCTTCTTTAATAACAAAACTACTAATTTAAATAGCTCACCTATCTTTAACGCGGAGAATTTGAGTATGAAAATGAATAATATTTTCATAACTGTTTTTGTCTGTAACAGAATAGACTAAGAGAAAACCGTCTCCTTTTCTCATGTACTGTTCTCTCATTGCACTAAACTCCTCTTGGCCTGCAGTATCTAAAACTGTTAGTAACGGTTTGAATACATTCATCTCATTTAAAAGAGAAAATCTTACCGTCTAAAATACACCACTGTCCATCAACCTCAACATGTTGCAGATAGCTATCCTCGATAGTCGGATCGTAATCGGTAACGAACATTTTTTGGAAAAACTGTATCGTAATTGCACTTTTACCAACGCCGCCATCTCCAACAACAACTAATTTGATTGTTGGAAGATTCTCGTTTGGAGGCCTAGTCATTGTGCCTCTCGTACTGAATTTTCTACTTCTGCTACCTATTGTGATCTTGCTTGAGGTAAAAAAATCACAAAATGGTCAGTCCAGCTTTCTAAAAATAATAGAAACGGCTACACTTAAGTTGGAGAGCTAACAATTAATCTAAGAAACTTACGCATTCATTGTTTTTTCGTTTAAGATCACTGTTCAATGTATTTTATTATTTATTAATTTAATTTTCTCATTCCTATTTTTATACTTGTCATTTTGTTAGATCAAATTCCCATTATTTCAAATTCATGAGATGATACTGATTCCGTTTGATAAAAATATACAACACGCGTCACCAAACCGAGTCATGTAAATGAAATAATGTACATTCGCGATTCAGATTAACACTAGAGGCGCTGATGTCATTTACAAATGGCGTGTATTGGTGGGAGCGGTTTGTAAACATTGGGCTATTCTCAGTGTTGTGACAGATACTTTTATTTGGGTATCTAGATACAGATACACTCGGAAAATTTTATCTAATAGATACATTTGCTTCAGTGGTATCTAGGCACAGATACATATATTTTTTATCTAGATAGCATAATAGTGAAAAAAGAAGTCTAGAAGGCCCTGGAATTGAATTTTAAAAACATTAACGTCTAACTAAAAGGAGATAAATACTCAAATTCAAATTAAGAGTTCAAATTTGCAAACGTTCACCTATTTTACCGAGGACCGAGATCCACTCATGTATAATAAATCCCATTTGTGATCGGATAATAAGAGGGAAGAGAAATGCAAGTGGAAAAATGGCGCAAATTACGTTACAATAACAACACTACTCGCTAGGCAGAATTTATTGTTGAATTTTGAAGCGTGCGTATATAAGCATCAGTTCAGTTTGACAATTGTATATGTCAAAGTGGAATTGTCCACTTAGAGCCATCGAATCAAAACTTATTTAATGCTAGACCTCGGACTTGGTAGGATATTTTTGGTGCTTGTTTTTTCGTGCGTACTTTTATGTAAGTAAGTAATGTATTAACTCTATAATTGTATTAAATTTTTATATTTGACAAACAATATATGTATACACAAAAAAAAATTATTTAAGGATCTAAAACGCCCAGATGCAATGAAAAATGTATCTAGTTAGAGCGACATCGTTTTTCAAAAATATCTACATAGGTATGTAGGTAGGTATCTATAATAGATACACGGAAAATATCTAGCGATAAAAGTAGGTATCTAGCTACTGTATCTAGCTACAATTGATTATCTAGATATGTCACAGCACATGGTTATTTGTTATTTCTAGCAGGTTTTTAAGGGAAATTGTACTAATTTGAAAGTGAATTGAGTTAAGCCTGCCGTTTGCGAAACGTGAAAACATACAACCCCTTAATCCTATCCTACCTGAAAGGCATTTTTCTTAAGAACTCGAGGCTGTCTTGAACCAATGCTTGAACTGACTTGAACACGCAATTAATTTTCTAATTACAAATAAAGATCACATATTAATATGTACTAAATTTCTAGTGCACTAGTTCAACTTCACAACTCGCCAACTCTCTCGTTGGTTATTGCCCTCTACTGCGAAAGCTTGTTGAGATTCCAGAACAAGAGAGGGATAATAAATAAATAACCTCTTATCCCAGCCGTACCTGGACGGAATTTCACGGAGATTATGGCGAGGATTCTATCCCTCCGTCTATTATAATTATAGGTACTATTCCGGAGATACTGTCACATAGGTACTGTTGCTTAATTTTAGAGGCTGAGATAACGTCCAAGATATCTGGCAGAACTGGGAGCCGAATCCGGCTTCTGTGTGTTCATCTTATCTAACACTATATAATGACTACACATGTCGCTATATTATTTATTAATTAATTACTTTGCACTTAATTATTGTGCTTAGAGAGTACCTAGGTAGTATATATAATTTTTTCATTCTTGTTTGACGAAGCGCGCAGCATAAGACATTGAGTGGCATCTACCCATGGTCCAAGTATCGGTAAAGAGATTATGATATATGCCTTTGGAAGCGATTAATTTGCACTTGTCTAAAATTTGAATTAAGAGCAAAAGATTTCCAGAAAGTTCCATACCAACCAAAGAGTATATAACGTTACGTTCTATACTCTTTGTTTCCACTTACACCACTTCATCATGTTTTCAAGATCTCCAATTGAAATAAATTTTCTCCACTCGGAATTACCCTTAGGTAAAGTACCCCACCATTCCGCTAAGATTTCAAGCAGAAACCAGGCGATCCATGTTTGGCTAAACCCACTTATGAATATTGAGCCGCCAGGTTTTAGGCAGCGCACGCAGCTTTTCAGCAGTACGTCTTTCTCAACCACGTGTTGAATGACAGTGTTTAATACGACCAAGTCGTATTTCTCGGCATTACTTAAACAGTGCTCTTCTGCAGATTGTAAAATGTAGTTTATGTTCGTAATCTTTGGATCGGCGCTTTTCAGGTGTTCTTTAGCAACCTCCAGAACATAGCTGTTTATGTCAATTCCTGTGATATCACCACCATATTTTGACAACATTTCGCACATAATTCCCCCTTAATATAACAAAAGTATTAACTTTTTAACCAGTTGGTAATCTTACCTCCACAGCCCACTTCTAAAATCTTCAATCCTGTAAATGGTTTCTCACTCTCAGCGTATTTTATATCGAGCAATCCAGAGTTAATGATCTCTTCCACCATGTATGGTACTACGTTTGAATCGTAAAGGTACTGACCATGATACTCTCCCTTCAAGTCCCACCACACGCTGCTCATTTTTTTAAAGTGAGCGGCCTCCTTTAGATCTGCACTAGGACATTCTACAACGAGTTTATTGGCCATTTGTTGCTCAAAAGTCGAACCAAAATTATTGATCTTAACTCTCTTTTGGCAAAGTCAACAATAAACAAATGCGACTATATCCATTGCTAAATAATTCAACTTATCACAAAAAGAAGTGCCTCTATAACATTGATGTAGGTACATATCGCACCCTGATGAGTGCAACGTACGAGTATCTAAAACAAAGATTAAATATTGCGAGTTGAGTTCATATATGCTACAGTATATGGAATGGAATATATTGTACTGATTATATTATATTTCTTAAGAGTGTTAAATAATATAACGAGTAGTAATATATTGTCAATTTGAAAATATGAATACCTACACCTAAAGTAAGTATAGATACCTTGTGACTTAGGTCCGTTTGTCTTGGATAGACAAAAATGTATTGCCATCTGCTTTCATGATACTATAATAATCATTATTATTATATTATCATTATTATTATTATAGTATCATGATCTGCTTTTATCTCGTTTGTTTTTAAACTGGCTCAAGCAACACTATCGCAACTATTGCATTAGTCATCGTTTGATATTAACATAAAAAATTATTGACGATGTAAAAAGACTTTCGTGATTCTGGAAACATAAATTATTCATATATTTCTTGTAAAATGTAATGTTGAACAACTTCTACTCATACTGTCATTTAAAAAAAGAATCTATGAACCGACTTCTTATTCGTTATTCCTCAATAGTTGTTTGTATAACAGAGGTAGATAACTCTCGCCAGGAAAGATTGCCGGTCACAGCTCACCTTGTGTCGATCTACAATCTATGTTTTTCTTAAGATGCGAGTGACTTCCGGAATAGGATCGTGCCAATGTTGAACGAAAAGTCTTTTTGTTCAACATTGACACGATACTATCCCGGAAGTCGCTCACATCTTTAGAAAAACATAGATTGTAGACCGGGATCAAGTGTTCTGTGACCGGCAATCCTTCCTGGCGAGAGGTTTATTAAGTACTTATCTCTATAAAATTAATGATATTCTTTATTGGCCAAATTTTTATCGCACCATCCTAGGCACTATCTTATTTCTTCTTTGGGGAGCATCAGGGGTCCTGAATAGACATTTTTCAATTCAATGTCTTCAATATGGTGGATTAACCGTCTTTGCATTTGATTAGTAAAAACTTCCTTTTATACCTAGTCCTTTCATTCGAAGAAATAAAGGCAAGATATTGTGACCGAAGATCGTTATGATTAAACGTGTTGGGGCGGAAGACACCTAAATTGAAGATTATCGCCTTTATCGTCTTCGCCAACGAGTTGTTATGGTACCAATAATTCACCACCGCTCATTATTGAACTACAACGCAACATTCGTCAGTCTGGACAAAGAGTATACAAAGATACTCTTTGGTCTGGACGATGCTGCACGCTTTTTAGGAAACTTGATTAATACAATTTCATCATCAGACCTTGGGTCAATTATACTAATTATAAATGTGTTTGTGCAGATACAAAGTCTGATAATGTTGTATGCATTATTTCGAAATCGTAACCTGTAGAAAACTCCCAATTATAATTAAAATTTTAATTACATATACAACTTATTTATAACTAAAAATAGAGCAATACATCAACATTATTAAACAAAACTTAAAGATTAAACCGCTAGGAGAAGTTCAGATGAACCATTTTCAGAAGAACACATTTACCTTACTCTACTACTCGAACCTATCGTTCATAGGTACCTATAGATATATGAATCTTCAAAATGGAAGTAAAACTGTGGTAACGAGACGAATCGTTCATCGGATTCATAAATATTAATTATTATAGGTCAGACCAAAGTGGCCACAATTGAAATTGTATAATAGTTGTTATTTCTTACAAAATAATTTATCTCGCATTCGCATTTGGTTAGGTTTCCATTTAAACTGGGTTTATTTAATATTGTAATCATAAAGAGGTACCGTGACCAGGATACGTTTTTGCTTTTCTTTGCGTTCTAGTTCCTTACCGTTTTGAGTTCAATACCTACCTATCCTCCACTGATGCAGAGAACTAAATTAAACAAGTAAAAAGATTTTTGCCCTAAGGCCATACCTATGTGCGCTGTTTTTCATTATTAGAGGCATATATCGATAAAATTTTAAAGAAATATCTTCATAAATAAGTAAGTTTACACTTACTGCGCAGTTGATATTGTGCGTTCTGCGCATGCGCATATTAATCTGATATTTACAATACGCAATATGTTTGCTTTTACTATAAGCATCTTTGGTTAAAATTTCAAAAAAATATCTCAATAAATAAGAAAGTTGGCATTGCGCAGTCCGCGCATGCGCACATCTGATTATTACTATATGCCATATAGTTGCCTTTACTGCAAGTATCTGTGATTAAAATTTCAACCAAATAAAAAAGTTAACATTGCGCAGTTCAATCGTCAAGATTTTCCTTGACTCGGGTGCCAGAGCGATACGCTACCAAATGCAAAAAGAACGAACTAAATATCTTGAAAATTGTAGGAGTAGTTAAGGCCTCGGACCGACGGACGGACAGAGGAAGTGGCTGCAATAGCGCATCCAACTTCGTTGGAAAATGCGCTAAAAAGTAACTACATATAAAATAGTGTTTTATTATTTATTTAAAAATTTGGTCTTACGTACTAATTTCATTACTTAATGAGTCAACTGAAAAGCAACGACATGTACATGGGGTCACTGGACACTCGGAATGTTCCCTAGAAAAAGTATTTCTAAAACCATAATACAACAAAACAATGAGCAGCTTACTTAAACCAATGTATCATGTGTGAGGCATGGCCCCCGTGCCTACAAGTCTGACACCATGTAAACCAGTGTGAAAATTCTGCCAAACGGTTATCTCCATCATCACTATTGTGCAGCCCGGTCGTCGTTCCCATGTGCATTAAACAAATGGCACAACGTGGTAAAGGTTTGCGACAATTTGGACATGAAGACATCTGAAAAGTGAAAGTTAGAAAGCTAAACATACAACTTTGGCACACCTTTAACTTGTTTGGGGTACCTCCCATTCTAGAAAAGGTACCCCTACCCCTATTTAAACCCTGCATGAAAGCCGATATACTTTTACCACAAAAATTACAGGAAATATACACTTGTTGTGGCGGTTTATCAGTAGGTCTATAAGAACTAAGCATTATGTCAAACAAGGCTCTTTCGTTCCACAGTTGCCAAGTATCCAATAAGTTTCGGTAACTGTCAATGATTAATATAAGTTTGCGATTGCAATGCTGAAAATACATACCTCGATACCCATTCCTTTACAGCATTTCCAAACATATCATTCGAAAAAGCCTTTACTCCAATGATAGTAGTCGACTGAATATCGCCTGTGGTATCCAAATATTTTTGTAACAGACGAATTCCATCATTACTATTACCTGAATAGTTATGTTCGCATAATAATAGTAAAATCACAGACATTTACTAACCAGTAAGTAAAATACCGTCTAAATTACCGTCATCAATGAGTTGTGACGTTAAGTTTCGAAGGTAGTCGTGGAGCTTAGAATCGGAGAGAAAAGTGCACGCAAAAGCAATTCGATCACAAACCAACATTCCATCTTCATTCTGTAATCAAAGACAGTATACAATGGGAAATACAGCACGTGGTGTGTACCAAAACATTTTCGTAGCTGTAATTTTCGGCGGTTAGAAACGCAAACATCGCTCGCAAGTAGGGATCTGTGAGTTGCGCTCTTGTAGCCGAACACAACTGCCGCCACATGCTCGTTTTATCATCTGAAAAGCCCGCGAGCGCCATGGCGACGACGTTCAAGTTCGGTAAACCATTTTCCGAGCCCTGATTTAAAATGTCCAAAGCCATCTTGATTTTTAAATTGAACACGGAGATTGCCGCAGCGCGTGAGTACGCCTGCTCCTTTTGCAGTCTTTCCAAAAATAAGCTGAGGGAGCTGACGTCTCTTTCAAAGTACCAACCGCACAAATGTAACGCTTTGTCTCTATCTTCGTGCCTTAAAAAAGGTGCGAGTTGTTATAGGAAGGAACTAGATAAAGTGCCCTCTCAGGGTACTATTAGATGACTTACTTATAAATTTTTGCTGAACTGTAACAATTGACATTCCCAAGATCAGTCCACGCCATAGATATAAGTTCAGATTTATTAATTGTTCCATCCATCTTCAAAACAGCTCGCACACCCGGATGCTTTGAATTGTATCCTCTTAAAATCCCTTCTTCGACAAGCTGGGAACTTATTTGAAGCCAATTCCAACATTTTGACACCATAACATCGTCTATTAACTCTCCATTTTTTAAAAAATCGTCCTATATACAACATGAAGCAGTCGGCAAGATTATTTTAGAACTTACTTTTAGTCCGTAACCATCGATGGCTCTTTGTTTTATTTTATGAGATATATCGCATAATGTACCGTACAAGCTCGTGTCATCGTTTATGCACTTCATTGTTTTGCTACCAAAAGTCCAGACCATATTAGAATTCGGCGCCCAGTTCAGAGTGATCCGGTCACATACTGTGAAATCGTTGACGGAACCGGACAAGGCAATAGTCAGAAGTCTATTTTCATAAGAATGATGCCACGAAAATGAGGTAATGTTGTGTGGAGAACCGGGTACAATAACCCTTTCAAGAACCGACGGTTCAACTTCTTCGGTACCGACAAATGTGTGTTGAATATCATATAAAGTTATCACAGAACTGTCCCTTTGGAGCGAGGTTAACAAATTATGTCTTGTTGGAGACCAGCCTATTTTAATCACCGATTTACTATGCGGTAGCGTGACAATGGGTTTTTCAAAATTTCTCGTATCCCATACGCATACTTGGTTATCAATAAATGATGCCAAGTGCTTATCATTGTGAGGGTCAATACATAGCCCATAAACTGCTTTGGTTAAGGTCGAATTTACAGCCTTACTGGAATCTACAAATGGATAATTATGGATTTAATACTTATATACACTTCATCACCTCTAAAATCGATTAATTTAATATTTTTAAGGTTCATTCCGACAGCGACACATTTACTGTTCGAATTGAACCACGCCAAACTGTGCGTCATTTCAGAAACTCCGAATTCGGCGACCGGTTTTGCCAATTCTAAACCGGGGGCCATAGTGTTAACCACTAATTTTCCGGAGCCATTCATATCGCTCACTGTTGGACATTTCATGATATCCCATAGCAGTAGAGAATGATCCGAACGATACTTGTCCAAACCGGCCGCTATTAAGTTTCCTTCTATCGGATTCCAGGCGACCACATTGCATTGCCGTGGATGACGTGGTACTGTAATTATAAACAATTCTTGCTAACAGTAAAATGCACTTCAAAATCTTTCACAACATAAAATGTAGGTATATAATGTTGATACCCTCTTTCAAAAATTTATTTATTCCTTCATTTCCGAGAATAACCTATGGAGAGAAATGGCATATGGCACTGATTTACCAGGGATCTTCCAAAATGTTAGGGGTGGGCAACAACGGAATTATTGAAGAGTGGCCCTACTATAGCAATCCCTTGAGATAATAATTTTATGCAGTAGATTTCAAGGAAAGACACAATGCTAGACTATCAATTTTCAAAACGTCTGACATTGTGTCATACAACAGCCGAATATTCTTTTGTACATGCATGGTAATCCTGCTATTCCGTGGTATTTTCTAGTATTGGTCAACATATTTGAGCCATTGTATGGTCTATTTAATTGTCTCTAGAGAGTAAGTTTTTTTGACTAACTGTCAGTGAAACATTTGTGACCTTCCTTGTTCAAGCCTTTCACCCAGTGTTGACCTAAAACGTAGTTTATATGGGATAGTAAATTGCGATAGTACTTCTCCGAGAGTAACTTGCGCTAGCGTTTACATATAAGCAAGTTGTAAAAAGCAATTTCTTTCTCTCTTGCTTACAGCAATTTTTGGTCATATGGACTTTGTCTTTCTGGCCATCTTTCTGTGTACATAACTTGCGAACGGTTTCGATTTCAAAATTTTCCATTTTCATTCTGATTTCGCAGTAATAGGTAGAGAATGGTCAAAGAATTAACTGATTAAATTTTGGTCAATACTCGTCAATTGGACTTGATAACTCACGTACGGTTTCGAATTTTCCAATTCTGTTTTCAGTAATAGAGAACTGATTAAACTTTCTTTTGAATCAGTGTTTGCTATTATTTGTCACAAGTTTTTTAAAAAAATAAATGGATCGACAAAACCGTGGTGAACAAAATTTCACAATAACACGCAAACTACACTACTGTATGATCTAAATAATAATGGCGGTATTCGGATTTTTGTTTGACATTCCTGTGAGTCACAAGGCTGTGACTCCCAGACCCCAACGCAGGCGCACGAAGCAGTCTATTGTGTTTTAGATTGTCCCATGTTGCTGGTACTGGCTTTCGGTTGGCATAACGCCATTTCACATTTGAATTCGGGGTAGATAATGCAAATTGGCCCCATTGGAAACCAGGTGTCTAATTCTTGACAGGATAGCTTCCTAGCTGAAACCAAAAATTGCCAACATATGTACGCACGGGACTTACCAGAGAAATTTCGTTTAAATTGCTTCAGAAACAAGATCGTTGCGTTTTGCACATATGCAACACAATTTTTTGACTTTGACAATTTTTTTTGACGTTTTTTGATAATATAACCCGGCCCAATTTTTTGTAGGTTGTACACAGGAAAATAAGGTCTTCCAAATAATAGAATAAAAATTTTAGGTTGCTATTTGAAAAAAAAAGTTCGATGCCGTTACGGCGCTCCAACATTTTTTTTCAAAAATCCGGCCCGTTATTTTTCTGTTCGGTATGCCTAAAACATATATACAAAATTTCAACAAAATCCGTCGAGCCGTTTTCTCAGAAAATTGCCAACAAACGTACGTACGTACATACAGACGGAAAAAAATTTTATTCTTTAAAAGTTGCTTAAAATGGTCTAAAACGTCGACATTTGATGAAATTTTGAAATGTTCAAAAAACGGCTATCGCAATAGCTACCTAGCACATGCTAGGAAGCTAAAAATTGAATTAATTCTTAAGACTTTTTTTTAAAAAGTCCTTTGAATTAATTTGCGAATTAAATCAAATTAATTCGTACCAAACATGCTGTTAGGAGTTCGAAAACATTTTTTTGTTTTTTTGAAAATTGTTTGTTTAGGCAGAGCTTCTGTTTGTTTGTTGATTTTCAAATCTCATCAGGTTTTCTGCGTATCAAAAAACAGAAGAGGGTACTGTGACAGTAGCTTTTATTTTGAATTCAAGTTTGTCGAGTTTTTTTGCAAAAATGCGTACAGTAGAATTTTTCTGGTCGTAGAATTATCATAGTGAAATTATTTCTCTCCACACAAAAAATTCTATACACTTTTTCGCTGGGAGTAATATTTAAAAAAATATTTAAGGGGGAAAGTTAATTATCAACGCGACGCAAAATGAATGTTATAGTTGTGTATTAATAAGTCATTGAACAACCGAGCCACGCGAAAGTTCTCCTAGTCTACTGGAACAATCTCATTCAAGCAGGTAGGTAGGTGAAAGGGGGGGGGGAGGGCGATCAAAGGGTAAAGAAAATGAACTTACTATAGTAAGTAATCTGTAGCCGTAACAGATTTCGCTTTAAAATCCGAGATAAAATCACACTGGTCACATTTTAAATCCTTGGGAGTTCCATGTCTTAACAGACGTTAGATGATAAGATGTGCTTTACGACTGGATTTATGTTTGGTGACGAAATCGCACTGGACACACTTTATCTTGGTGTCCAAGTTGGTAACTTTATATGTTAATAAATGTGTTTTATAATTAGATTTATCTTTCCTTGCATAAGTCAAACTGGACACATTAAATTCTTGGTAGTTTCATGTTAAAATGCTCTTACGCATGTGCGGTGTTCTACTTACGGTGCAAAATATACCTATCTCTGCCTGTGTTGGGTATGCTCTTTATTGAAAGTAAATGAGGGGCTTTATTTATGCATATATGATCTAAGCGAAAATAGAAAATAGTAGTTTCTTTACGTCTTCGACGCCCGTGTGGCACAGATCAGTTAAAGCTGGACTGTGGACCTAAGAGTCCCTGGTTCGAATCCGGGTTTGGGCATGGATATTTGTAAATGTATAGTGGGGTTGGGTTGGTAGAGCAGCCTTAGCTGAAACCCCGCCCACTCAAAAATAAAAATAAAGGCAAAATAAAATAAATAAAATAAAAAGAGAATAATTGTATTTTTAAGACAAAATGCCATTTACACATTTAGAACTATGCGATACAGGGAATGTTGCATTAAAAAAGTCCGTTTTTGTCAATATTTTGAGAACGCGACTGTCAATTGTTCATCTGTTGCCACCATTGTAATTAGTGTAAAAAACACACTAGTTCTCCATTTAACTGACGTATCTCTTATAATAACGAAGTTAGTAATAGGTAGTGCCAACTTAAGTTTGAAGGCCCTGTAGGTATATTACCCACCTCGTTGCCCACTTATTATAAAAGATTCACCAAACACCTAAAGTGTGGGCTCGCCAGAGCTATATGAACTTACTTTCACCCGTCTTATAAGAATAGATTCACCCTCAGATTCACCAAACACCTAAACTGTGGGCTCACACTTCTGTGGGAGCCTACTTTGAAGAAGCCCCGTTAGTATACTGCCATGTTCAGTGGCGGATTTACATATAGGCACGTGCCTAGGGGCGGCAGCTTTAGAGGGCGGCATTTTTTGCACTAAGTATATTTATTTTAGATAACATTTTAAGTTTTAAAATAAATCCCCTAACAAGATACAAATGACAAAAATCTTTAATTAAAATTATGAAATAAATTGGAATTGGTAGATAGTTTAAACCGAGGTTTAAACAAACTGTAACTATAACAACGATAATCGACAATGCAAGATTATTTTGGGGCGCATACCTTTTGGTGTGCCTAAAGTCACTAGATATAGAAAGTACCGCAATCATCCGCCATTTTTGGGCAAATTTGCTGCCAACTTAAAAAAATTGCCAAATAAAATCTGAATAGCTGTAATTTTTTATAACCTAACTTCATAGTACTGTCATGTTTTATGTGTTTTATAAACATATATACAGATATCTCCAAACAGGTGGAACAATCCCTAACATTAAAGTTACTAGAATCTGGTAACTTCCGCCATTTTTAGGCAAAAATCATGCGTTCTCTCTCTAACTATACTGCATTCATTATAAGAAGGTAGTAGATGGCGCTGTGTTTCAAGACAAACACACAGGAAAAATATAAAACGGCACCAAATTATTGTAAAGTAGAAATATTCAGCACTGCGAACATAAATAAATCTATGACCATAACAACTAATGACACTTCGGCAGTTTAGTTGGCAACAGAAACTACCACCTTACAAAATTGACTAGTCGATTTATGTTTCATTGTAATACTACCTCGTGTTTTAACCAATCACAGTGAAGGTCAAAGCTTCCCTATGCTTTTTACCGCTACCTTCTTAAAATGAATACAGTATAGGGCGCAAAAAATTTAAATCCGCCACTGGCCATGTTCAATGTATAAACCTATAGCATGTCTGAAATGTGATTTGGTGATCATTCTGCCCTCGATTCTGCCTATGGTAATATGTTGGTATTCCAAAGAATTCCAAGTCATGGTTTATAATAGCCCCCGATTCTATTAGCCAGCAGTGCTCTCTATTAAGTATAGACCTCTTACGCTAATTACTCGAAGTTCAGGTGTTTAGCAGGTCAAACGGCATTTTCTTGTTGAGCTCAACACGTCAGATTCACGTGTCACCAGTAATAGTAAGTGTATATTGCCATATTTGCCCCACAGCAAAGAAAAGAATGACAAAAACATACTGCCCCAAAATGTAAAAAAACAATTTATGGAGAACACACATTTAAAAATTGAAAATGTGTCCCAAATGTTTTACAAAATTACTGTTTTTAAAATTTAAAAATTGGATGTTTATTTATGCTATTCGATGCCAATAAGTCATTTTTCTATTTCGGTGTCACAATGATGATTTTGTACAACTGTTAGTTGTACAAAGACAGTGATTATAGTCGTTTTTTTTTGGAAACACATCTCTTAAGTTGGCAGTTACTAGTTAGTACAAGCAGGTACTTCATTGGGTACTTCCTTAGAGAAGGAAAGAATGAGGAGTGATAATATTGATCGTAAAGTGTAGCCCACATTTGTTTGTTATTCCACCGAAAACTAACCTCAAATTTATACCTGTGAAACGAAATACTTTCGTGTGTTTTTTGGCTATTACTTCCGTGCACTACAATGTACCATTGTCCAATAATGTTTTTAATCGCATATTTCGAGACTTAAGGATCGCATAATCACGAAAATGAAAAATTAAACAAATTTTGGCTCCGAAAATATGGCCGCCCCAGGTTTCACCGCGCAGCATTGCGCTGGATAGGATATTGTCAGTCCCCTTTCTTTCATAGTCTAAGGGTACTTCCATGTTTGAACTTCAAAATGTCAGTCTTACTACGCTGCCAACCTAAAACTTAACGGCATAAAAAGTGTTCCCAACATAAAACATGTTAGTTCTAATGTTCCCTATAGTTTCTGATAATGATTTTTTTAATTAAATTAAAGCACCGAAATAGAAAAAATAGTATGAAAAACGCGTGTTACAATGCTTTATTGTAATACTCCTATCTTGCGGACACTCGTGGCTACGCTTCGCGTCGCCACTCGTGCCACAAGATAGTCGTATTACAATAGGTCGCATTGTAACACTTGTCTTTCAATATACTATTGTGTCCCCTTCGGTGTCCCCTTTATTGCCTTACATTCTCGCTTATGTTCCAATAATACTACATCTCCTTTTTTTCCTATCATTTTCCCATGTACGTAAAATTTACGTGTCAACAGTATTATGCGGTACAAAATAGCAACAGTGTTCTAGCGTTAAATGTTACAACTTACACCCACTGTCATTTAACAGTGCAAACACAACATGAAACTTACCAAACTCTTTCCCTGGCAAAGACAAAGAGTCAAACTGAGACGGACCAAACGTCAGAAGTGTAACTCTACCATTGACTTGACCAATAGCTAGCAACAAGTCGCTTTCACACTTGGGATATATATCGATACATTTCACGTAATGGTGTGTAGAATTGGTAGCTAACAAGTTGGCGCCAATTGTATTCGATAGTTTAACAGCTACAAATGAAGAAGATTTAAGTTGAGACTTGAATCTAAAGCCTAAGTACAGTACTTGGTATACAACCATCTCGAAGCGACACAGTCTCGTACAAGTTCAATTCAGAACCCCACGTTATAAACTTATTGGCAGCCGGCGTCCACTGAATTTCAAGCTTTGAAGACATGGCTTTACATATTCGTAGATTCGAAATTATTTAAACAATAGTAGAGGAAAATACCAAATTAAGTTAGGTTAGGTGGAGATTTTGTTGTCAAACTCTCTATCGCATGAAATTCGTTTAACGTATGTACGAAAAGTGAGAAGGAGTATGCGTCAATTCGTAGATCTAAGAAAGAGCGAAGGTGTAATTGTCTAGACACTTTCAGTCGAAATTTTGAATAACAGCGGATCGGAGGGAGTAAGCGTAAGCGTGAGTAATGTGTAGAGTTGCGGCAGTGTATAGGGCAAAATTTCTCGAAAATAAAGGTGAGGCTGATTGCTTCTGGAGTCGACTTTAAAACCCGAGTTAAATTATCAATTCCGCCGTAAAATAAAGGGGTAAGTTTTGCACAAGCAGAATTCAGTGCGGTATGTTTTAGGTCAATGACTTGTTTTAGTTTTGTATGGGAACAGGTAGTTGTAAATTGTAATCACAATACTAATCAGCTGTGTGTTTCAGGAAAAATGTCTAAAAAGCCAGTAACACAGCCTGCTCTACATAAGGTGATTATGGTAGGGAGCGGTGGTGTAGGAAAGTCGGCACTGACTCTACAGTTCATGTATGACGAATTTGTCGAAGATTATGAACCTACCAAAGCCGATTCATATCGAAAGAAGATCTTACTTGACGGGGAAGAAGTACAAATTGATATATTAGATACGGCCGGTCAGGAAGATTACGCTGCGATTAGGGATAACTACTTTAGAAGTGGAGAGGGTTTTTTGTGTATATTTTCTATAACGGAAGATGAAAGTTTTCAAGCAACCCAAGATTTCAGGTGAGATTACATTATGTAGAGCAAACTGTTATTGTAACAATTGCACATTATTATATAAACTAGCTGCAGGTTGGTGGAACTAGGACGAGAGTTTAATTACAATTATTTAAAAAGTTAATTTCCTTTTACTCATCTCTGTTAAAAATAGATTTTTATGTTTGCAATTGCGGTAGTCCCCGCATAACCACATAGAGTAAATCATCTTTCCTGTGTGTTAAAAAGTAATCTCGAGTTCATCCTTAATAGGATGATAATGCCGCTGATTCGTTGGCTTGCATGTTAGCATTAGGTAAGATCTATTTGTGTACTTAGGCTAGACGGCACATTTTATTTTGTCATACACTTAACATGAGATCATATATCCACATGATTAAAGCGCCAAGCATATCACAGTAATGTTGTGTCATCACCAAAGCAAATAACACCAGTTTGCAGTGGCGTATCGTAGAAAGGGCGGAGGGGCGCAGCGTACGGATTCCTGGTGCTTCAAAACGTGTACTTTCGTCAAAAAAGTGGGGCGTCATTTTTTGCCCCAATGCAATACTTCCGTTACTAACGTGCGGGTGGTGAAAATGCGCTAAATTTCAATCGGTCTATCCAACTGTCTGTAACATAGAGTGTGTTGTTTGTCTACTACAAGGGGCATATACTAAGTTTCAAACAACAGCTTATATTGTCCTGTAGGTGAACATTCCGCTTTCAACTTTCTGGGTCCTATAGCAACTCCTCGGGCGGCGGAAAAAAGGGTGGACATTTACTACGACAACTTCCCAGATATAAACTTCGAGTGTGTAACACTAGTGGTACTGGCTCCTATGTCAAAATCTTTATTTATATATCGATCTTGTTGGGGAAACAATCAGACTCATTGTTTCAATAGCCAAAAAGTGAATTTGGTGTATTTTTGATTACCACACTTACGCATTATGGCGAAGAGAAGAAGTGAATTTAATCCATTTTTCATGACCACAGACCACTAGATGCCAACGTCATTATAGATGCACAAATATGGTTGGGAACTTGACATTGCGGCGTAATATCTGATTGTATATAAATCTTTTGCGAATACACTGTCATGTGCTTAAAAACTGTTAAACTGTTTTTTAGCGTACATATTTTCCTCAAAGTGAAAAATTGCTATTTGATTGATTGATTAGTTGCACTTTGTCGTCCGTCCGTCTGTCACGCGCACTCCTTCTACACGACTGAACCGATTTGGGCAATATGGGGCCCATTTGAAAGGGGTTGGTGCAAGGATTCCGTGCGTACCGATATTTTTGGTTTCGCGCATGCGCAGTGTCAAAAATTCGGTTTAACGCCTGTATAAATAAGTAGAAATTTATGTCTTACTAACATATCATAGCACATTTTATATCTGTGATGCGCGGGCATAAAGTATCACCATAGTAACTTATTTATACTTAATGACAAAACAAACAAATATTTGCAGATCATTGAAGATTAGAAACGTCAATTATTAAATGTCAATACCTACTAGCTCACAAGATTGGCCTTATTTCGAATAGTTTTTGGATGTTCTTCCTCATTCATGAAGAATTGAATTATTTAAAATTACGTTTGACGTTTGGATGATTTCAATCACATTAACAAATTCGAACCACGCATACTTGATCAAACATAATGAATTGTTTTGTAAACAAATATTTACTTTGACGAAGAAAACTATTTGTAAGACATACCATTTTGTATGTACCACAGGCGTAAACTACTCGGGCGACTAAAAAACTCTTGGGCCTATCGGACCTCGAGCTTTTTAACTCGTCGCCCTCGAGGATATAAACATCACTTTTATGCCGTTAATACCTAAATAACTATTATATATAAACACTACGAATATAAGTGCATTAACGACGTTTTCAAAATATTGTTTTGCGCATGCGTATTGCGTAGTGTCAACCCTCTCATCTACAAAAGCATTTAAATGAAATTTGATACATAGGCACTTGGAAAAAAAGTAAATCTAACACCACTTTCAAAATTTGATTTTGTGCGGGCGTATTCCCAAGTTTCTTATTTATGAAAGCATTTAAATCAAATTTTTTAGCGTAACACAACGAAGTTGAAGTAACACTTATGTGCTCGATTTTCCGTTGTCTGTTCGTCTGTCTGTTCCATCGGCTTCTAACTGCTATAGCCTATACTTAACCGTTAATCATCATTTACGGTTGTGTTACGCGGCAACATCCATAAGTGGGTTTTGAAAAATTTTTATATTTGTATACGCTCCACCGAGCGTTCCACTATTAGGTAATATTTCAAGTTTGAGAAAACTATTTCAAAACTGGATATTATATGTAGTAAAATAAGGTATTTTACAATTGACAATGTATTTGTTGATACTTTATTTATTTATTTGCCTTCATTTTTGAGTGGGCGGGGCTTCATCCAAGGCTGCTCTACCAACCCAACCCACTATACATTTACAAATATCCATGCCCGAACCCTGATTCGAACCAGGGACCCTCGGCACCACAGCCAGTTTCAACTGAACTACGCCACACACACTATATGAAAAACTGACATTGTAGTACTACTACTACTACTAGGAAAATATGCTCTCGTCATTATTTTTGTATAATGACTATTTAACTTGCTTTTATTTTATTTTATTTTTTTTTTATTTTTTTTTTAAGGGTTTGACTGCCAAGGACATATCCCCTTTATTGCACGCTATAGAGTACAGGTACATATATGCACAGTGCTATATGTCGATATATATACCAATTCCTTTTAAGAAGGCGAGGGTATTATTTGCATTTTGTGAATTGAAGTTTGTAACGTAGTTTGGCATAATGTTATGACGTACGCGTTCAACGACATATAGTGGGCAATCATTTATTTTTCTACAATCGATATCCAAAGTAGGCATTTGCGCTCGTATTTGACAACGCAAACGTCATCTTTTTCGCTTATAAGCGACAAAATAGAAAAAAACGCTCGCTCTCCCAATTATTAACTATAAATCAAATATGCATTGCTCAGAGTATCCAATGACAACGAGTAAATGACATCTTTCATTTGGGCATAAGATTAATATGATTTGAGTGAAAAATTTAAATTTCTGGAAATATGTGAACTGCTCGATTGTAGAAAAAATCTTGTGTGTAATTCGAGCGCAAATTGATTGTCGATTTCAAGAGATTGCCGCGCTCCTTCGTCGCGCGTCAACTGTCTCTTTCAATCGACAATATATCATTTTGCGCTCTTAATACACAAATAGCCTCGCAAATAGCTATATGTGCATCACTGTAAGGGCTATGTTGCAGTGGTTACAGTACCGAGGAGGTCTACCTTTAAGTAAATGTTGGTGAGTTATTTTGGTGTGCCCTATCCTCAGGCGGTGCATCTTTACATTCTCCTCCCTTGATGGATGTTGCAATGTAAATAAATCCTTTACTGCGGGTTTTATTTGAGAAAGATGTGTATTGATGCGTGCCCATTTTTCCTGCCATTCCATAGTGTACCTCTCTTTCAGATATTTCGTGATATCACTTGCCACCACAAATTCGACATCAATTTGCTCATTAAATGTAGCTTGGTATGCAGCTTGATCTGCCTGCTCATTTCCTGGAATGCCAACATGGCTGGGGACCCATACAAATTTAATTGACTTCCCTCGCGTACTACATTTAATGCGGATTGGCATTTTATGTTCATCGGATCTGAAGGGTATATTTGAGATATACCATTTAGTACATTGTTACAGTCTGTCACGATTAAGAACATTCTGGTATCACTCATGTAACAGTACAGCATCGCTTGCAGCATGGCGTATTGCTCAGCAAAGGTAGCCGACGACTTAGGGTCTAAACTCCATTGATGTGCTATTCCCTCAGTGACTACAACGCTACCAACTCCGTTTGCAGTTTTAGATCCATCTGTATATTAGTTACTGAGTGGGTTAAGTAATTAGCAGTTGCTTTTCTGGTCTTTGATTGCCAGTAAACCAACGAGTGTAACGAATAGTTCGCGCTATTTCATCAGAGTAGCTCACAGGTAAAAACATATTTATTTTACTCCGTTGATTAACTCAACGTGTTTTCTCATTCATATAAGGGAGTAAAGTGTCACGGGAGAAAAAGCGACGCGAGACAAAAAGTGACGGTAGGTACACACTGAAATGTCATACTCAATTTAATGATTAACCCTAGAATACTGTTGTACGTTATATTTTATACTTATTATACCGTTGCGCCGTAGATTTGTACGCGAATCTTTAAATTAAACGGACATTTACTATTATACGGTCACAATTTGACAATGTATATTGGTCAATCCCCAGAATAACGCCTTCTCAAAATTGCAACAGCAATGTTACAAATTTGTATGACGTTTGTATGGTATTTTGGCGGATCCTGGTGGGTGTACTGTGAACTAGAGGATCAAAATCAGAATAAAGACATCTGGTGACAAGCTCTCCTCTCCCCCTCCCTCTCCTACTTGATCTAATTCATAAATATAGATAAAATAAATGTTAAATTGCAAGTTGTGTTTCATATTAAATTATTATTTTTTTTTAAATGACAGACAATATTATGTATTTAAGAAAAGGTTACAACATTAAAATATGTATTACAAATAAAATTGTTTAAAAAAAAACAACAAAAAAAAACATTTAATTATTTAAATGTGTTACATATTAGATTACTTATTAGTCCAGTCATTCTATGCCAAAAACGGCAAATAGAAAAAATAATTTGTGTAGTTCCAATTTTTTTTTGGTTGAGGGTCCTCTGATGATTGTGTAATAGAGTCTCGAGCGATTTCGGTGCCACCGGAGAGTGGGGTTGGGGTTTGAAGGTATAGTTTTGCAGTTTTTCGGCTATATCCTGAAAACGGGGGGTCGTAGGAAAAAAATTTCTCATCAAAATCGAAAGCTCATAAAGTTTTCTAGAATTTTGTTTTTGTACATTTATTTGTATTTACTTTGAATTTTGTAAGTATAAGCATTTGCTTACTTTTATTCATACGGGCCACGGTTTCTTGAAGTTGAGCAATTTTCAAGAAACTCTCGTTTTCGCTAGAACTTTTTCTCTAGCTCGTTACCTGTGGGGATGGTTGTAGGGAATCAAATTTTGTTCAAGAATCATGGAAATACCCTGTATTTTCAAAACAAATTTAAAAAATGCTCCCCTTGACCACATGCAGAAGTAGCCACTGGCCACAAATTAGGTGGATTGGTAGCAATATTTTGTAATTTTGGGTACCACAGAAAACGGTTTACGCACCATAGGGATTTCAATGCTAATTTCTTTATTAACTTTGTATGTCCACTATGAAGTTTCACTGCAATTTCATGCGTTTGATTTCGTTGGTTTGAAGTGCTCCATTCTACGAATTCGTGTTTTATCCTTAAGAGTTTGTTATTGTTTATAAGTTTCAAATTGTTATTGAGCTGAAGGAACATTTCAAAGATTGTATGTCTTATGAAATCTGTTCCTGTTATAATACCTACTTTGAAGCCATCTTCATGGGCCGTGTATTGCCGAGAATACCAACGTGCGATGGTACCCACATTAGAGTTATATTTGTTCTTTTTTATTGCAGCTGATAAGGATCTTTCTGAATTGTTCTTATAATGGGCGCTTTGTTTCCTAGGTTGCTGACCGCTTTTAGCACGCTCATGGAGTCTGATACAATTAGATAGTTTTGACCAGTGTTTTGATGTGTTTCATTTATGTGATCAAGTGCTTTCTCTATTGCAAAGGCTCCTCGGCTTCTGCTGTGAAGATGGAGTTTGCTTTGTGTAGTTGGTATAAGAGTTCTTGATTAGTTAGAAGAATGGCTGCTGATGTAGAATGGTCATTTTTGGAGCGCTCTGTGTAGGTATATATGCGAGTGATTTGAATATGCGGTGCTCAGTTTTTCATTAAATAATTGTTGATAGACATTAGTTATAATAATAATGCTTTATTTGCCCAACAGAAAACCCATTTACAGGACAAACGCAAAAATACATAAAGAAAAGTTGGTTAATTCTAAAATAGTAATAAACGCTAAAAGTGAGAACAAAAAGAAAGAGAGAAAAACATTCTCAGTAGAAACAAACAATATACAAAAAAAACAAATGATTTGAAAATAATGTACGCTAAGATATTAGGAAAATGTCACTTTTCTTGTATTTGTTCAAGGATAGATCAATATTCACGAGTTTTGACTGCCATAGTTTGATGGTTTGATGGTAATATTAGGGGTGATATTCTGGAGATGGTTTGTAGAAAGGTTTAGTTCTCGGAGGAGGGAAAGTGATTGTATGGCAACTTGAATTGTACAGATTACCGTTTGCCGGTAACATATACATATTTTGTCATTGAAATCAAGTGTTTTATGTTTAAGGATTCCCAGATATACCTAATTTTTTTGAGATGGGGGTTTTTATCGTGGCCCCACGATATGAATGTGGGAATTTAGGACAAATGTTTATAAAGTCTAGAGCACACCAAAGAACGTGGACAAAGCTGTTCCATGCTTCTAAATTTTGTGGTTTTTGGAGAAGAAAATTAAGGAAGTGATGAAACTTTGGGGACATACCTCTTAAAAGAAACATTGACTTGTAAAGAAGACGTACCTACCTAATTAAATGATGTGGTGAAATCATCGCACTCAAGCAAGGGGTGAAATAAACAGAATCTACTGGCTAATATGGTTTACCTATTAGAATACTGTTTGCATTGCATTATATGGAGCTATTATACTGCATTGTTGAATAAATAGTACAAAATATATAAAAATGTTGCCAGTCAGCTTGGCGAAGTGAGTGGGAGTTCAGCTATGATCAAGAAGTTTCGAGGTTCAAATTGAAATTTAAGTGTGTAGTGGGTGGCGTTGTTAAGTACCTTCGTCTGAAACCCGACCCACACATTAAAAATAAAAGAATTTTTTAATTTTATTTTAATCACATATTTACAATCTACATCATATTTGAGTATTAAATAAATCTCTTACTGGGTAAAATAAAAAAAACTTAATTGCGTGTCTTTTATTTTAGGGAACAAATTTTGAGAGTAAAAAATGATGAAAACATTCCATTTTTATTAGTCGGTAATAAATGTGATCTCGAAGAACGTAGAAAAGTAACTTACCAAGAAGCCAGCGATCGAGCCAAGCAGTGGGGAGTGACATACGTCGAAACTTCTGCGAAAACCAGGGAACATGTTGACAAAGTACGATTTAAACACGAAATATCTTGATTCTAATGACATTACTCGCTAGGTATTTTTCGATTTAATGAGGGAAATTCGCGCTCGAAAGATGGAAGAGAACAAAACCAACAACGGCAGGGGAAAGGATAAAAATAAGCGGAAGAAAATAAAATGTGTAATTCTGTAGTTAAGTGCTAAATCAATTTTCCTTTTTGCTTTAAATAAGTTAAACAAAAATTATGTCAATGGGAAACAATAGTGCTTGATGTATAACCCTGTGAGGCACGATTGTTCATGATGTCCACCAATGTATGATCGGGACAGCTTATATTTTCATAAATGTTTTATCTTTTATTTGTAAATGTCGAAATTGTACTTTCCTCAAAAGTGCTTAAACCGTTTTACAAAAAATTGTCAGGGTGTGAATTAGCTTGTGAAGCTTTTCCACGTTTTTGTTTAATTTCTACTTACCCACATAAAAAATCAAGAGCTATGGATTTAAATTATTTTTCCATGACTGACGCTTTTTTTGTATGATCGTGGTTGCACTTACCGTGTAGGTAACCGAGATGTGAATGTAGTGTTTATGTATTGTTGATGCATTTTGTAGAACCGTAACGAGGAAACCAAAGAAATCGGTAAATGCATACTCTCATTAAGAAAACTGGGTACCGCTAGAATTAGCACGTGTTCATTAAAAAACCAGTGCCTTTACCACAAAGAATCTTCATTTCTTAGTATTTATACATCATATCTAAAATCATTAGATTACTTTAAAAATATTTGACTGCGGTTAAGATAAATTCAATTATAATTGAGACATTTATATAGGACGATGGAGTTGAAGTGTAACAATTATCATACATGAAATATGTACCGATTTATTTGGTTTCTGTTAGTACATCACTATTTTGTATCATTTCCTCCAGTACTGAAATAAATTACTTAAGTACTTTGTTGATAATATATTTATTTATGTAGTAGAGATATATAATTTAATTAGATATTAGTAGTTATTAACGCACTTTATGTTACAAAACTTGCATTCAAATGTAATACCGTTTAATTTGTACAAAATACTCGTACATTTTTACTCATTTTTGTCATGTGAAATGTCTTGACATAAATTTTTGTGTTATTGTTAAGCAATTCAAAGTTGTATTTTTTGCATTTTAAAATATCTGTATAAAAGCTTCATACTAAATAAATAAACAATCTTTTGCAAAACCACTTGGGTCTATGTAAAACTGTTGATGTTACTTCCATCTTCTAAATTATAAAATGGAATCAGCTAGTTTTTACGGAATTTTTGAAACTTTCCGTTAGTTTCAAGGTAAAGACTAATTCACTGTACAATGGTGCCTTTTTGGGTTAACTCAGACTTGAACAGATTGCAAGGTGCTTCACACACGGCAAACTTTTAAGGATTTACCTTTAAATTAATATCAATTTATTGAATCTGTTCCATGTGCATGTTAAGATCCACAATTTCCAGAATCGTACGTTAAAGGGCATAAAAACAAGACACCATATAAATGCAAGTGGAAAACATGATAAATCAATTTAGTATAAAAACACATTAAAATACATGTACGACCAATTGAGATAAAACTCGTAAAATAATAAATTGCATGTACATAAGAAACATCAAAATGGCGTTGTCCTATTCCAATCTCGGTTAACATAAATTAATTTACCTCAAAAAGTATATTTGCGAATGCCAGTAGCAAGGATTCATGTGAGAGTCTATTATCGCTCAAGAAAAACATATAGAGGAAATGTTAATTAGAGGGCCCCTTAATTTCTCGTATTACTAGGATGCAAGTTCTGCAACCTGCACAGGACGCAAAATAAACATATACAGTGGTAAGTCGGGCTGCATGCGGTTCCTTATTCCTTTACGGTATTACAGTAGAAATACAAGTAGTGTTTGCGAAAGTAACAATTCACATGCTGTGTTTAATTTGTGGTGAACGTAGTACAAAAAATGCAATTTCAGTCCATGGGTAACTTAACAAAATATGTGCTTCATAAATTTATATCAAGTGCTCCTGTTTTGCGCCGCCTATAGTTTCAGCTGTTTACATTGGGATGCTATTGCGCATGTGCAGTCTTCTACTTACGGTGCCAAACATATATCTGGCTGTGTTAGGTATGCTGGCTCAGATGCTCCTTATTGCAAGTAAATAGGTGGCTATACCTATCAATGGAATATAATTATACCATCTGAGGGTATAGGTACAACAGTGTCTAATATTTGATTGGTAAACTGGTAAACCATAAAATGACACTTATGCATTAGATGTTAGAAATTTAAAGTGAAAAGTTAGCACAATTCGAATTCCTTATTATTGGTACTCGTATTATTATTATTACATTGATATTGTTGGACAGGTGGTAAGATGAGTCACCATTGTTTTATTGAACAATGGAACTATTCATTCGCTTTAATTTTTTGCAGCGACATCTAAAGCATAAATCCACAAGCGTCATTTTAGTTTTAAACAGTACATGTTTACACTACTGCTCACTAAAGGGCGTTTTTAACTGTATCTAAATGCGTTACTCGGGAAATGCATAAGGTTAGCAACCTGTTGTTGGGTATATCCGTTGAGTGAAGGGTTAGTTACTCAATGGTATATCTGCGATATCAGTCACTGACATGGGTACCTAGATTGTTGGTTTTCCATTCCCAAAGGAACATTGCTATATACAATGTTTTCACTCCCTATGAGAGTATACAACGATTAAGATTGCCTTCACTTTTGGCTTAAATACTAAAATTTAACAGGTACAATAATATTTTAAATTCTTCAAATTGGTGTTCAGGTGAATTTCTACATGTCATCAATCACTAAATAAATAAATACACAATAGGAACACTTTATTGGAAAAAATAAATAATTATTCATCCTTAACTATATTCACACAAATGCCCACATCCTGTAGGGCAAGCTTTATGTTTACTCATCCACTGTTGTATATGAGCCAGATGGCCGCCATGGGAGCAACCTTGACACCAAGCATATAGGCCCTTTACAACCTGATGACAGATGCTACACAAGGCATATTCAGAAGTGTGACAACGATCGCAAACCCATCCAGCCCTTTGCAGCGGTTTGCTGCAATTTCCGCAGTTAGTATTGATTCTTGTGGACTGTTGGTTTAGCTGAGTGACACTTGGTAGCCATGACAATTTGATAACCTAAAATACACATAAGTACAGACTGCTGTGGTTGAAATCCAAATTTACCTGTGCAGCAATATTCCATAACCGATATCTACCCAACAATTCTATGTACCCCAATAACCAGTGTTCTTGGGTGCTTTCGTCGAGATCCTTTAAAAGCCTTCTATGATCACCCATAACTATTAATATAACAGCTGCTGTCTGCACATCGCCTAATGTTGCATGGTATTTAAGAGCAGATATTAAAATATTACTAGGGTTCCATTCAAAACGCATTGGAGCTTTGGGAATGGTTAAAAATGCTGCACTTCCGTCTTCGGCGTGTAGTGGTGTTTCGTCATTGGTGTCTGGTGAATTTTGATTTGGGAACTGTTCCGGTGGAGGAGAATGATTTTGAATTTCATGTCTGATATTAAATGCCTCATTGGGCAAGGTCCAGTCTTGTTGGTCTATAATTTGAGGAGTACTGCGAATGCCATTTCGTATATCTGGAACTTTTCAAAGATTACTTTTGTGGCCGATTTGCTTATATACTTACTAGAATTGAGTCCATCAAGTTCCACATCTAACTCATTATCGCCGAAAAAGAAATCACCTCTGGGTAATCCTAGCCTAAAGTTTGAGTACGAAGTAAAAGCGCTACCGTATGGCGCTGAATGATCGACTTGATCTTCGGCTTCAGTGTCGTCTCCGCCACTAAATTGTGCACCAGGAGTGTCGCCCCCTTTTGATTGTTTATCCGTATCAGTACTAGGATCTAACACTATATTATTGTGTGATATTGAATCGTCGTTATTTTTTGATAGATATAAGCTGGAGTTGCGATTGTATTCGTCGCCGTAAATTGTTTTCAAAATGCGCCACACTGTTGATACCTACAACCGTTGATTTGACTCAAACAAGAATTGGATCCTGGTGGCTTACATAATTTTTACCGTGTTCTTGCGCAACTGTTGCGTTATGCTCACACATTTCCGACACACTTTTGCCACTCATCATATAATTCGAAGCTAACGAATAGAAGCATTTCGTTTCCTGAGTAAGATGAGTTTTAAATTGATGCACAGTACTAGACGCCTGGTGAAACTGGTCACTAGTGGTCAAGTTGGTTGATGATGACTTTCTAAAATATTTGAATACATAATACGGTACGTCCAAACGTAGACAAAAACCTTATGAATCCTGTCATTTTATAAATAAGATTCGCGTTAGCACTGACTCGACACGCGTACAAAATTTCGGAACTATTATTTAAACACATTCCTTGCGGGTTGGCTTTACTTGCCGGCCTGCTTGCGTCTTTAAACGCGTGTTGAAATACTGTACAATCCTAGATTATTATTCATTAGTGTCAAACTAAGTCAATTAAATAAAAGTTGTGTTTTTCCAATATACTTTTCGGAAACAAGTCTGGTATTTTCCCAAACCAATTCTTAAACAATAAATCTCCGCATAACTGCATTGAAAAGCAAACAAAGTGACCAAATAAACAATGCATATTGGAATATAAGTACAAAGTTTCATTACACAGAAATCATACAAACATTATTGATAATAAGTCCACAACAATATCGAGTGTAAATTTTAGTATTTAGAGCTAATGCAATTTGTATTTGCTTCCGAAGTAAAAGGAAAGAGCTGCTAATAACCACTTACTCGACTACTGCTCAAAAATACTTTTGGATCCCCTCGCCAAACAACGCCCGTTGCTACATCTTTATGCTCATTAAAAGACGCAAACGGTATAAATGGTCTTCGAATATCCCACACGTTAATGCTACAATCGACAACTAAAGCGCAACTAGCTATATGAAACTTTCTTTGTGGTCGCCATTTTACATGCCCTATTGACGCTATTGTGTGGATTGTGGATTCTAGGCTTGGTTTGCTGCCCAAATCCCATACCTGAAGCGAAAATGAATACTTACAATTTTATACTGCACATACTTTTTGCGCAAAATATTGGTAAGAGGTTATGGGAACAGGTCAAGCGTAGTGTCATGTATACGGAGAAGTAGTGTCTATTGAGTAGTAATCACATAAGTGGGACCTTTCTTCAAGGTTTTTCCAAGTATCCTATAAAGTGAAGTTATCCACCACCAAAAGGTCACTATTCATTTGAAATTACAACAAAGACAGTTTGTTTAAATCAAGGGAAATTGAAGAAATGAAGATTCAGAAGCAACATTAGTTGGTGTTTGTGTTTTTGCAGTATGTTAAAGAAAATTACAGTTATGACCGGATGTTAGGATTAATTAACTCTTCAAGGTAATTAGAATTTTCTTTTAAATTTAATTTCTTTCAATCGATCGCATGTGCGTGGTACTTTGTAGGTTCTGAGCGCCTTTCTTTTTTACAGCGTTATTTGTTGATTTTGTCAAATTATAATTGTAATTATAATAATAATTTGTAGTTTACAATCAAGTCAAAACACCACAAAAATGACTACTACAGTAGAATTCATGAAAGAGGAGCCCCACATCACTAGTTTGTCAATGAATTTCAAACGAGTTCTTTATTCTCTATTACATGTCAGCACAGTGTCCACCTTTCGTGACTTCAATTATATGTACCTACCTGGACATTTCAATACCGACCTTAATTGTTTTATCCCGACTTGCAGTTGCCAACCATGTCATCTCTGGATGCCAATCACATGCAAAAACAGGCCCGCTGTGTGCAGTAAATTGATGTTGGCATTTCTCCGGTCTACGAATATCCCACAACTGTATACTACCGTTTTCTGAAACGGCAGCAAACGTATGCGGCGTATGAGGACTAAACTGAACATCCCTTACGCTTTCGGTATTGCTACAAGAACCTCAAAGCATTTTCGTACAACCAAGACTTTCTCCAAACCTTACAAATGTGGCGACCGACGTCTTGCAACGAATATCGAAGTACTTCATTGTACCATCTTGAGAGCCCGATATCAACCGATTTGGTTCAGATGAATGAAAATTGACCTTGTTAACGGTTCGCGTATGCTCTTGGTAGTCTTGCTCTTGCATTGCCTTTCCCATTTTTGTTAAATTCCACACACAAACATGACCGTTTGTAGCTGCCGTTGCTAAGTAATTATCTACAACTTTCAAATAATTACAGATTGCTATAATACAAGAGGCCGACCATCAGTGGAGCTCCAGGAAATATCGTTGCACGAAAAGCTCAAGTTCAGATGCTTAGAAGACCGTAAATTGTAAATCTCCTTAAACTGATCTTCTTCGATGGAGTATACTTTAAAAACTGCAAAGTGCATTGTAAGTACCAACGTACTCCTGTTTGCATACTTGCCATTTCTGCCTCCTATTGCAACCTGCGTATTATCTCGATTTAGGGCCAATGCGTTTACTGGACCTTCTTGTATAACGTTGAATGTTGCCATTTTTCAAAATGTTATCAATCTACGGACAACATATTTACGGGCAAAGTGACCTTATTAAAAATAATCAAATTTTTTAGGCTTTTAACTTGATTGTTTACAAACACAATGACAGTGAAAGTAAGGTTATATCTTATTGACATACGCGGTGAATTGCCATTTCAATACAGGGTGAGAAAAAAGACGTCGCCCGCCCCCAGTGTTACTTATTTTGAAAAAGTAATTTATTTCCATACGAACATGCGAATTATTAGAGCACGTAAATAAAATGCTACGTTACACTCTTACGCAAAATAGTAGTCAAAGCATCGCAAGACGCAATGTACTTTGGTGATATGTTGGTTGCCTATGCTCAACTAATCACTGGCCTTCCATATTAGCTCACTTTTTGGACAATTAAAAAGTAACATTTTAAATAAATATTAAAAGAAACTACTTCAGCCATAGACAAAGCCTCTTATGACCTCAACGCCTCTGTTATTAACGAGTGTTTAGGTATTCCAGAGGTTATTACTGCCACTTCCAATTGAATTCTACAGCATTCTGCATGTATTAAATATGTTTTTTTTTAAATTAAATCGTGTATTGTCAGATCAACATACAAGTGTTATACATGACATTTATGACAGTAAAGACAGAAAATGACGAGAATAATGACAAGACTTATTGTAATGTCTCTGACGGATCTAGCGAATTTATAAAAATTGAATGTATAACATTTAAAGGATTGGCTTAATCACTATCGTCTTCGGAAGCTATAAGATCTTGCGGCATTTTTCGTTTTAATCTAATGAATAAGTTTTTTTGGCAAAGATTGATAAACACTGCACCGTCGCACGCACTTGCACTTCTTTGCACATTCGAATTCGTAGTGGAGCTGATTGTTGCGAATGTACCAAGGGGCGTTTACAGCAGTCCTAAGGATTTTGTTTTGAAATCGCTGAAATTTCTGAATGTTGGTTTTGGAGGTGTTGAGCCAAATCGATCTAGCGTAGAGTATTAATGGTCGTAATAAGGTCTTGTATAGCAACGTAGTGGATTCGGGTTTGAGTGAGAACTTTCGATTTGTTAACGGATAAAGCTGTCTTAGTCGATTGTTGCCTTGGGAGAGTTTTTGGTTTAAGTATATGGTAACTCCAGGTGAGACGTGTATCTAAATGAACTCCAACATATTTGACGGCACTGTCCTTTGGGTTCCATGGTATGATAACTCCGCTTATTTCGATGTTGGGTGGGTCAATAATTCTTCTCAGAGCGAATATCTTACCTTGCAATTTGCTGGGTTGATTCTGATGTTTCAGTTGTTGTACCACTTAATAATTTTATTTACGGCATCCTGTAATTCGTGAACTGCTTCTTCCAATATTGGTCTCTGTGTAATGATGGCAGTATCGTCGGCAAATATGGCTAGGGATGCTGTTACTGTTGGTATGTCTGCTGTAAAGATATTAAAGAGAAGTGGCCCCCCGCCCCAAAGATGATTCCTTGTGGAACGCCAGCGTGAATTGCTTTGATTTGTGACGTGTAAGAATTTACTTTAACTGCAAATGTTCGATGTTCAAGGAAGGAGAAGATTATTGTTTGCAGGTAGCTAGGAATGCTCAGATCCAGGATCTTTTTCTTCAGACCTTCGATCCAAACTTTATCAAAGGCCTGTGCTACGTCGAGAAGGACCATTGTGGTGTAACACTTATTTTCAAATCCAGTTGATATAATTTCGCTGACACGTTGGAGCTGGTGACATGTTGAGTGCCCTCTCCTAAAACCAAATTGAGAAGGTGGCAGGGAATGTAGTGTTTCAATGTCTTTCAATAATCGAGTGTAAATAATTTTTTCGAGGACCTTGGAGAGAGTGTTTAGTAGGCTTATAGGTCTGTAGTTATTGATGTCGTGTTTGTTTTTGCCCGGCTTGGTGAACATGAGGATATGTGCGTGCTTCCATTTACTGGGGAATTGGCCTTTTCGCAGACATCTATTGAACATGGGAGGCTAGATATGCTAGGCATTTCTTGGTTAAGTGTTGAAGTACAATGTTGGGTATAAGGTCATATCCAGGTGCTTTTCGTTTGGGTAAAGCTGCTATGAGTTGGACTATTTCTTTGGGTGATGTGGGTTCAATGTTTTTGGGGATGGGAAGATTTCTTTCGATGTGGTTAGTTATATGAAGTGCTTGCGTGAGGTTGCAGATATTTAATGGTGAGAATACCTTTTCTAGGTGAGTAGCGAACGCTTCGGATTTTTCGGCATCTGTGCTAAGTATGTGTGTTCCAGAGGTAAGGGTTGGCAGTTCGTCGTTCTGTTTTAGTATTCGTTTAGTGGTTTTCCACATCCCTGGATCTCCGGGGCCGATGTCTGCGATGTATTTTTTGTATGATTCGATTTTGTATGCGTCCAGTTCATTTTTAATACGATGCGTTAGATAGTTTAGCTGTCGCTTGATTTCAGGGTTTCGTGTTCGTTGCCATTGTCTTCTTGCTTGGCTCTTCTCTTTAATCATACTGATTATATAATTTGGAGGACGATTGTGGTCCGTCCATGAGCGTCTGGTGATGGTTAAGATGGATGATTTTACTGTTTCAGTTATTGAGTTCGTAATGTCTGATACCGTAGAATTTATATCCTCGTTAGTGTTTAGATTATTATAGGCTTCTTTAGATTTGCATCTAATTGATCTTGAAAAACTTTCCAGTTTATTGGCCCATTGATTAGTTTAAGAGGAGGCTGTCTTAGTTGGGGTATGCTTAGGAAGGACACTATGACGGGTAGGTGGTCCAAGTTTAGTTCGGGTATTACTCTTTGGCTTAGTTGTTTTGGGAAATTTGTTTGTAATACAATATCCAGGATGTCTGGTTTGTGATCGGTACGATACGGATAATATGTATACTCTTCGGGAGGCATGATCTGGAAGGTCTATTCAGTAGAATATTGCTCTAGCTTGATGCCTTCCGTATTGGTTGCTCCGCAGCCCCATAGTTTATGCTTTGAATTTAGGTCTCCTATGATTAATGTTTGTTCTCTTGTAGCTGTTTTAGATCGTCCTCGATAAGTTTCTTGTTAGGTTGTCTGTAAGTGCTCCGGATTGTGAGATGGCTGTGATTGCTGAGTTGTAGTTTGATGCTGGTGGTTTCCAGACTGATATTGTGTAGATCAGGAAGTTTGGTATGTTCAAGTTTTCTTTTGACGATAATGGCAACACCCCCTGATGCAATAATTGCGTTTCTATCTTTGCGGTAATTATGATATCCTGATATTTTGAGAACATCATTTTCAGTTAAGTGGATTTCGGTGATACAAGCTACGTCAATGTTATATCTGGCCAGGAATGCTATGAAAAGTGAGCGTTGTCTGATGATTCCATCAGCGTTCCAATTAAGGATTGTTAATTTTTCTATTGGTTTTAATGTAGGTATAGGTCCATTTTGCAATAAAGGTAAAATTGAATCTTTGATTAGAGGAAGAAAGGGGGTAATTAGGTTTAGGAGAGTACTGATATGACTTGCTGATTGGGTTTGTTCGGTGGGATGGGTTGTTGGATTTGGTGAAGTGGAATTAGAGTTTAGGACGTTTCAGGTTCGATTAGCATAGGCATAGAGTATTATTTACTCTATGGCATAGGTTTGTGCTGGGTTAACATATGGGTTGTTTGAGATGGGTCTGTTTATCATGCGCTTTTGTTGAAGCTCAATGTGATGGCTGCATCCCCCGTAGCTCGCTGCGTGTTCACCTCCACAGTTAATGCACTTTGGTTTGTCTGTGTTTAGTTTTTAATGTATGTAATAATTTGGTCAGTATAGGTGAAGTTCGACTGAGGTATTACGGGTTTCTCGTTCGAATCCGCGTTCGGGCGTAGATATTTGTTGCTTGCATGAATTCAAAGATGATATTCTGTCTGCCGACAGATGCATCTAAAGTTTGTACTAAGAGTGTACTTTTTGGTAAGTTCATATCCTTCTGTATTGAAAAACGACGACATATCAGCTTTCAAGTTTGATTAAACTTGCACGTTGGTCTAATAAATGTGTATAGGTCCCTACTTCTCAACAAAACTAGGAATAAGAATTTACATAAACGAAGTATGATAACCGACGCGTGCAAGTCAACCAAAAGCACTTTATAAATTTACAAGTCTCATAGCCCGTCCCAAAATATAGTTTCTCAACCACTCCAACTAACTTTCAAGAAACTACCAGTGTGGTGAGAACTTATGCTATACCTACTCATAACAATATGAATACACTAACTCGATGAACGGACACTATGCCTACCACTAAATATGTCTTAAATTTTCATCCCAAAGTTTACAGAGTTTGAATATTAATTAAAGGGTACGGTCAAGCTGTTTATTATGAGCATTAAGGAATGGTGAGTGGGCTTCGCATGACGCAGTACAGATTGCTGTTTCTTAGTCCTATCCAACTTTTAATTAAAGCTTACCTATATGCATTATTAAATCGGTTTCTTTATAACTTAATTTGAAATAAAACGTAGGTAGGTCTACAAATAGGTTTCTTATAAAAATTTCGCATAAGAGCTGAGGTACCACTCTACGTCAAAATGTAGGCGTATAATTCAGAATTTTAATAGTTGCATTATAGGCCAACCTATAGCTAATATATTGTTATACCATGCTGACTCGTCCGTAAGCTTAGTCCGTAAGCTCGCCCGCCATTTTGGAGCCCACTGAAAATTAAGGCTTGTAAAGCGTCACATATATATCCTGCATGTATTTTATCATTTAAAGTAAAACTATTTTTTTTTACGTTTAACCATTCGCAGTCGAAGCAGGAATTGCGTTGCAGTGTTCGGGGTTTGCTTTTAAACGTTTTCAGCCATGGACGCTACGCTCTCATCGGTTGGCCGTTTTGACTAATGAAGGTGCAGCACGATTTAGTTTGCTGCCGGATGTGCAAGCGGCGCGTTGCCACATACGGAACTGTTTTACAAGAAATGCAGGCAAGTGTAAATGTAAGAATCGTTTGTGTTCACCCGTGGTATTTATTTTAATATGTTTTTGAACCACGTCGGTAAAATGTTCACTTCCGGTATTACATTTTCTCGATTGATACTTAGCTACCTACCTTTCTATTTAAACACGCCCTTAATTTAAATCCACTCTTTTGGCGGGTGATAGGTATTTGAAAAGGAGATCAGACAATGCTCATTTACGCCATGCACTAAATCCAATGCCGGAATAAGTACTGGGTACTACAGTCGTGTATATGGAAGACTGCTTTACGAACTGTGAATAACAAATATAGTAGTCCGAGAGCTAGCAAACATTATACCACCTGACATTATTCCAAAGGTTCACTATTTTTATTTAATAGTATATTAAGTATTAAGGTCAGTAGGTGTACTTTACTGGTTGAGGATAATAATAATATTATCCGAAATCGGTTAAGCACCTACTGACCGTGGTGCTTACGCTATTTTTTGCACGATCAATTTATAATTGATATAAACTAAATTCGAATGTATCAATGTGGTAGCATCACAATAGGTTCAGTAATTTTTTGTGGGTTGCTACAGTTACGTTTCTGTTTTTGAAAACAAAACAACACGTGCGCGAAACGTGGTTTGGTTGAGACTAAGTGAACATACCTAAATGATTCAGAAGATTTCGAAATATAGAAGATGCATGGAGTATTGGCTGCGCATCGATCATTCCCGAAAAATTTAAAAGTAGATATGAAGCCGCATATGATTCTTTCCTTAAATGGTGTGAAAGTAAATGTCAAACTGACATAAGTGAAAAAATGGTGTTAGCATATTTTGTTCAACGTAGTGAAGGATTGAAATGGCTTATGGTGTGATTATTCCATGTTGAAAATATGATTTTTCTAAGAAGGTGTGTTGATATTTCTAAATACAGTATACGCTGATAGCATTTTTGAAAAGAAAGAACGTTGGGTATCAGCCAAAAAAATCTAGCGTTTTTTCTAAAGCAGATTTCCATAAATTTCTTACGGAAGCACCCGATGACACGTACTTGGTGAGTCATTAACTAACAAGATTGAAACCGCTCAGAAGATTTTATGTTGAACTCCAGGGAACCCTTCATCATCTTCGTTGCCATCAACAGAACCTGCTATTTCATACCGTACTAATTCAAATCCTCTATCGACTGCTGAGTGTGAAGAATCTGTAAACACCGTGTTTTCCAATTGCCTGTCTAATTCACGAACTAATTTTTGTAACTTGCAAATTGTACATTTAACTTCCACATTAATAAACAATAATTTGATTTTTGACACATATCCTACTTGTCGCATGTTACTGTCACTGTCACTTGGTTGCTAAGCACGTTGCTATGATACACTTACCGCCCTAGGTTGGTAAGTGCACCTTACCGCCTTGAAAATGAATTAGTAAGTAGCCGACTATAACCGA
>NW_022170738.1:5126613-5229204 GCF_008802855.1 Photinus pyralis
ACAAAAACGTTGATTTTATGGTCGCTTTTGCGGCCATAAAGTTTCACTTTATTGTACGCTTCTGTCAAACTTTACTTTATTGTACACATCTGTCAAACTGTACTTATTTGAAACTGATGTTTGAGAAACAGTAATCTGTTTGATACAAAGCGTCTATCTGGTCTCGCCTCATCAAGGATTGGGCCATCCACGTGCGTTTTTTTCATTTTCGGACTTGTAGGAATGTTTCACACTATTTTTCATAATCACAATGTTCACATTTAAAATTATAGTTTGACGTTTCAATCTTTGCTGCTTGCAGACCTTTTTGAAGTATAGAACCAAAACATGAGGAAGATGTTATTGCTTACATTATTATACGAAGAATCACCAGCAATTAACCGAAAACACAAGTAGCTACCTATACCTACCATCAAAGTAGGTAATCAGGTTTCTAATATTTGTACAGCATGTTAACTATAAGGTCTTGGAAGCCACAGTTACGAAGGACCTATTGCATTTGACATTATTAAAATCTTGTGCAACGGAGGAAGTTGCGATTGTACTTTTACTCTCAAACGCCTGCTCTTATATCATATATGGCTTAGGGTTGCAACGCTTGCAGCTTCCAAAATTTCATCCTGAACTGTCGCTATCACCCATTTTGATACGCACAAAACACACGCAAAGATGCTAATTATAATTTATTACATACGACAGGAATTGCTTTGTTTTTAATTGTCTAAGATAACTATGATTTTTTCAGAAAAAATATGTTTATGAGCAAATTTTTGAATTCTTTTTTGATGATCGCCTAAAAAATGTTGTGTGCACCTTGGCCAAAAGTGATTTGTTAGGCCTCATCTGAATTGCGGCCTCGGCTACCGCCTCGGCCACAAACAGCAGCTTCGGCCAAAAAAGATCACTTTTACGGCCTTGGTACACAAATAACTGTTTTATTATACCTGAATCACAATCTCCGTTTTAAACACTCAAATGCGTGCGAAAAAGGGCCTTTAAAACACACGTGCTTTAAAGTTGCTAAGTAACGAAACTTCAAGTATGACTTTTGAAACTGTCATCTGGATGAAATAAAAAATCCTCTTAGGTCGCTTTCTGTAAATGCAGAACATTTCTTTGGCTTTTGTACCTATCCTTTCACAAACGCGCGTAATTTAGGGTATGCTTCCAAATCTGTTCCACTTTTTAATCGCAGCATTGCTTTAAAGTTTTGAATGAATGCACCAAAGTATAGAAGATTTAAATACCTTTGACATTTCCTTCATATATGCCAGCATTATCGATGCATTTAAGACTTTATTCGTAAGTAACTTCCTATTCATCCATGAAAACAACTTTTCATATTCTTTATAATAGGCTTTACTGGAGTTGGATTTTACACCTACCAACGTTTGTTTAGATTTTACAACAATCAATTTAATGGACGGTGTATTATCTTTTTCAACGGAAATCGTTTAATTCACAAAGACGATGATTTTTATAAGCAAACGTCAAGTGACATTTCCATGGCAATCGTGAAATAACAAACACCCAGCCCACTTAATTAGACATGTATTCGAGTATAACGTCAATATGACTTCATTGTATTTCCTATTTTTAAATTATACTGCAGGTATAATAAAAAATACTATAAGATACACGTGTATAATTGGTCTTTAAAGCACTTGCAACTTTAAAGGCACTCCGCTTTGCGTCGTGCCCTTAAACTCGTTGCGCGTGCTTTAAAGACTTGATTATACACTTGTATCTTAATATACTATTAAATAAAAATAGTGAACCTTTGGAATAATGTCAGGTGGTATAATGTTTGCTAGCTCTCGGACTATATTGTAATGCTTCTAAATGTTTCAATGTAACTCCTCCAGAACATTGAATAAAGCACTATTTATATTCAATATCCATTAATGCCTATGCGATTTCACGTGAAGTATCTCTTTCAGTTTGCATGACGCGCATGTTATCAAAGACGCTGAATTCGCAAATTCCATGCTGAAGGTACAAGATTGTTGCGACGAAAATGGCGCCTTACCCTGTAGTTAAAGAGTAATATTAATTTATTACTGAACTATTTATTATAAAAGTAAAGCATCAGTGTTATGCTTTTTTCTTCTACAAGTGGCCGCAATTTACTATCAACTTATTTTCGAAGAGATGCTTTAATCTCAACGTATGTTAAAATGTAATGCTTTAGCACTTAATTTCATAAAGCATGTTTTTTTTACTTTTCCTTTTTAAGGCGCGGTTGTTTCTATCTGTATAATGGAAATTGTATGTTTTAAAATTGGCCCTCTAGGGGAAAATTCGAATAAAATTCTATTATACCGTGATGAATATTGCGGATATAATTTAAAAAAATGTTTTAGCCAAATATTGCTCTTTAAAAAGTATTTATAACAGCGGGGAATAATACACAGAGGCACAGAGCACAGATAAAATGGGTATTTATCTGTGACAGAGGTTTTGTTTTGATGGAATTTTAGCCGCGGGATAGATACAATGAATCTGTTAACTATTAAAGACATTAAAGTATTGATGATCTGTCAACAAAAACTAATTAAAGAAAAATCAAGAATTCCACAAACATTCAGCGAATTAACAGTAATATTCAAAATACGATTGAATAGGTATATGAATATGAATTATATATGTAAGAAGTAGAAAAAAGATTCAACAATCAACATTTTCCTACGTTAGTAAAATTAATGTTTGTCTAATAATTTTTTATTATACTTGCATCAGAATCGTTGTCTAAATACGCCTGAGCGTACGAAATAAGGCGAGATTTAAGGTTGCTAAGTAACGTTACTTTTAATATGACATATAAAACTATAATCTGGGACTGAATTGTTGCAGGTACCAACTTCTTCTGCTTCTGCAATAAGGCACCGAATGGGCGGTGTATTATCTTCTTCATTGTTGTACATTCGATTAGAGGACACGTTCCTTCAAAATATTGGTGCCTCAATTTTTGGGGGTTGACGGACGTAACCGATCTCGATGCGCTGACGCACTACCAACTTATACATTGTAAATTCAAAAAAGGCACCTATAAGAAATCTCTTATGCACTTTAATTACTCTTTAAAATTCAGGATTGTTAAATTCAGTTACAACGATATCTTTGTACTATATTGTGATTTCTAAAAAATGGTCCCGCGCTCAACCACTGAGAGTTATCTGGGGGTTTGATGTTTTATCAAGGCCAAAGAGGAAAAATAGGCCAAATAGGGCGGTGGGAATGTTTAAAATACATTTGAAATTCCGTTCGTAACAATATTAATATTTGCGAAATTGCAAAGCACACAATCGTGACAAATGTGGTTGAAACATACCTACTTTCTAGTACCTAGTGATAAGTGCTCATCAGGGCGGTCAATTTCGATTAGAATACGAATATAATATGTAGATCTGTAGGCTTTGACATGAATAAAACAGTGCATTGCGTGTAATATATGATCTTTCCGATCTAAATACCTTCAATTTCGATTTTATTTAAATTGAACACACTTATCTGACCAATAAACCAATGCTATATTATGCATGAATGCAACTCTGAAATCTCATTAGGAAGAAAATATACGTTACAAACGTTAGTGAAGCATCATATTTCCGGTTGCGGATCTTCAATTAATGTGTTAACTTGGAATTGTAGGCATTAATCTGCCTAGCAGTCGATATGTACTGTACATACGCTTTAAAATGCTCACTTTATGGAACACAATTTTTTTTCGGCGAGAGTCCTCTGCATGCACTTTCTGTCCCAATAATTTAAGTTCCGTGTTGGTTTAACGCAGTAAGGCTACTATGCTTATAAAACACAATTAATCTCCACGAAATGAAATTGTAATGGACAATCAAGTCTAACTTTTTGTATATTTATCTACAGTTCCGTTCCAGTGAAAGTAACAGTGGTCGTTTTCGAGAGCATTGAGGCCTCACCTCAAGGTTCCTCCAGTAAGAGAAGTAGGCGATATAGAGGGCATCGTTGTGTGATGTGTGTAAGTTATGCCGCGTAACTAATTAATGGACCAATTTTAATTGCATTAGCCTGAGGAGTTAAACGAGATTGATTAAAACTATTTGTCTGGGAAGTATAAAATGGCAATCAATTTTTTTTGTTTTTGTCATACGTGCAATCGTTACCTACTATTTGTTGAAGGAATTTGGAAGAACATTTTATACAGTGTTTACGGGTACCTACCTCCAATTTTATTGGAATAAAACTAAAAATATTCAAGGGAGTTCAGAACTGTTTATTAAATATTAAAATACCAACTTCCAACAAATGACCGCCGCGGTTCCTTTAATCCGCTTGATGAAATTCAGAGTGACATTCTCACACATTTCTCGCTCGGAATTTCACCGATCACACGTTGGATTTCGAGTTTAAGATGTTGAATATTCTGTGGATAGGTAGTGTAGACGTTTCCCTTCACATATACCTACCCACAAAAAAGCTAGCGGCATCGAATTCCAAGAACGCGGTGGGCAATTAACAACGCACTTTCGAGAGGGAATTTCGTTTGCAGCAAATCCAGTGTCGCACAGCCCGTGTGGCTCGTTGAACCGTCTTCTCTAGTTGTGGTTCTTAAGACCATGCGAAGCAAACGAGGCCATCAAAACTGATTAATATCATGGCGCGATATATTTTACTTTTCACCGTAATCGCTCGTCCTTGATCGTCATTCTCGAAAAAGAAAGGACCAATGATGCCTCTCATCCAAAATTCACACTAAACAGTAACACGTTCTGGATGCAACGGTTTCTCAACAATTTCCTCTGGAGTCCCCAAATGTGGCAGTTTTGTTTGTTAACGGATCCATGAAAATCCAAATGTACCTTATAACTTAGCATGATTTTTTTATGAAAACTGTCATCTGTCCTCACTTGCGCCAATGTCCATTCAGCAAACGCACGACGCTGGTCATTGTCCGGGGGCTTTTGTTTCTGTGTCAGCTTTGCGAAGATTTGTGTTTCCATAGACTTCTGCATTTATAGTAGTCTCACTTTTCATGTATTCGATTAGGAGAACACCCTTCATATCTCAAACAACTGTTGCCATCAGCTTTCCAGCAAATAATTGGGTGCGTGCCTTGGGGAGACTATTGTCTGAATTCCAACGTTTCTGGTCCCATATGGTGCGTCCAAGTCTTATCACCAGTCACATATATGCCAAAAAGTCAGCATCTTCTTCCAAATTTGCCAAATGGCATTGCGAAATTTTCTCTCTGCACAACTTTTGTTCAGGCGTCAGCATCAGTCGTGAATTATGATTGACGCTAGGTTCGGATATTCCTAATGTTATAGCGATAGTGCAAACCTTGACATGGCGATCTTCAAGAATCGTTTTGTTGCAATTCTTGGTCTTCAACTTTTATGGCCATCGTAAATGGATGCCCGTCCTCACCGAAACTGTATAGTCCAAAATAGGTTGGAGCGAGGGTTGGAGTATCATACTCATACACGGCAACTATTCTTTCGCGAATTGGTTTTGGCTGGTATCCTTGTTTGTCAGAAACTTCATGACGTTGCGATGCTCTATCTTCAGGGAACTTATATTGTCGCACAAAACACTATATAAAATGCAAGGTGTTACAAGAAGTTTAAATTTGGGTGGTGGATTAAGAAAAAATGACACAAACTGATTTCTTTTCGAGTGTCCCTCGTACATTCATCGCTAATACAGATTACGTCTTCATCAATTCTTTGGGACATTCATTCGCAGAAGTCAATTCTACGATCGTAACTATCTTCGCTCAAATCTTGTAAAACTTGTTCCTTGTATGAAATAATGAAAAACAACTTTGTCTTTTTCCCAATTTTATGAACAGGCCCGAGAGATTCCTAGATCAATTTTGCAGGGTCCGTTAACTTGGCCCCCCCCCCACTGAGAGATTTGATAGTCGTATTAATTCACAGCCTGACCAATTTAAGTAAAATTTTTTGTTCAAACAGGCTGAGCCCAAGGTAGAACAAATACACAAAATAATTAAACATAATTAAACACGCATACGTCAACGATTAAGGAAAAATATAACAATTATTGACTTTGACTGAGTGTCAATAGGGTTCGTGGTGGTTATTTGTTTCTAATTGCTAGGCTTGTATAGGGGTCCGTTAACTTGGCCCCCCCCCCCCACTGAAGATTGATAGTCGTATTATTTTAAATGAATGCGCTCGTTATGCGCTCATATGCGCCACCGATAATAACTCTTGCGCCATTATCGTTTTTTAGAAATTCGAAAAAACATTTGGGGGGCCAAGTGAACGTAGCCCCCCCCCCAGTACGTATTTTGTCGCTTGTAACTAGCTCACCTGATACATTTGGTTATGCGCTCAATTGCGCCACTTGAATTAAAGCTAGCGCCATTACGGTTAAGCCGTGACAAATTTTCAAAAAGCGGGAGGCTTACCGTAATGGCGCTAGCTTTAATTCAAGTGGCGCAATTGAGCGCATAACCAGATGTATCGAGTGAGCTAGTTACAAGCGGCAAAATACGTACTGGGGGGGGGGCTACGTTCACTTGCCCCCCAATGTTTTTTCGAATTTCTAAAAAACGATAATGGCGCAAGAGTTATTATCGGTGGCGCATATGAGCGCATAACGAGCGCATTCATTTTAACATAATACGACTATCAAATCTCTCAGTGGGGGGGCCAAGTTAACGGACCCAATTTTGCAACCGTTAGAATTGAGGACATGGATTTGCAGCAAATTTGCACTTCGTTCAAAACGCTTTAATAACATTTAATATCCACAAACCGAGTTTACCTGCAAATACAACTGTAATATGCCGCCGGCAAACACACGACATCCTACAAATGGTCAAAACCCAATGCGGCGGCGGCAGCCCTGACTTCACGCAAACGGCAAAAAGCGCAAGGCGAAATATTGCCTTTCCCTTATGCCCCCACCGTACAGGCGCCAAAAATTAATGGTGTGAGCCCCACGTTGGGCGCCAAAAGTTAATGTTCTGTGTATTAGCTAACGGGCACGAATCTACAAACCAGCTGTCCAACTAGCTCAATTAAATAAAGTCACTCACAAAAGTAATTAACATGCAAGCCTTAGAATCATGGGTCCTATTTTGGGCTTATTCTAATATGACACAAGATGTTTGCGATCTTCCAATAAAATTTCTAAAAACGAAAATTAAAGTATATTGAATAGACAATGCTCTCTCTCTATTGAATGGAGGAATTCCTAAAAGCTGGCGATATTTCAATGATTGCTTCTCTTTCCTTTGTGTAATATTATATAGCAGTTTTTATTATGTGTTGCAAACTGTGCATCAGTATTCAAATTTTTGAGCCTTTACAAGGATGGATCTCGAGATCTATATGATGAAAAAAACTACTTTATCAGGAACTAAACTACAAAGAAAGGATTGAAACGGATACTTTTTATGTTAACATTCCTGGGTTACCAGTTAATTACCTATAGTGGTGTGAGAGTCTTTCTTCATTTAGGTTATTGTTGGTCCCCTTCACTTACAATAGACTAAGGTTGTGGTAGAAGCCAGGGCGTTAATTTCGGGAGAAATAACAACTCTTGAAATTGAGCTTCCTTAGGCTGACTTAACTAAAAACATATTGAATTAACCCCTCGAACGATACATTTTGAAATAACCTGACCTTAATAATATTCACGTGTACATTCGTATATTATAACTATAAGATATTTGCAGTTAAACGTACTGGCAGCAATTTTACGTCAACACGGCCTGTAAATACAGACGATATTGATTCTACGCCTATATAACTTTAATTTACAGAATAAATATGAGCAGATCAGATCTCTGTATGTGTAAGAAATTCGGCAATAATTTTATGTACCGACAATAAAATTACTCCGATTTTTATTAAGGGGTAATATTATAAATTTATCTCTGGTTTGTGCTTATATTCAACTCATTATTTTTATGACATTAGGTATTGTAAAGCTGTGTGCTATAAATATATCCGAATAAAGTAAACGATATTGGCCAAACAGATTGTTCAAATATTATTTAGATTGAAAAAACAACGAAGCTTGGACAAAATTAGCAATGAATGTTTATCCAATATTTGCACAATGTGAAAGCATGTTAGTAAAATGATTCTCGCCAAAATTAAATCCATTGAATATGAACTTTAATTACAGGGAAAAACTGACTTCTCTAGCGCTATGAGTAAACTGTTCAGAGGGTAAGGAATGGTAATGGCTCCGGAACAATCTCTAATTTGTTCTTTTCAATAGCAAGCATGGGAAATCGGCGTGTCGTAACATTCCAACGGATACAAGCAACAAAGTTTTACAGAATCATTGACCATATAATATATAAGTGAAATTAAAACACACTGATACCCCACCAGTTTTACGTTGTCATTGATTCATAAAACTGGACTATCAATGTTACTTCTTTTTACGCCTGCAACCATGCCTTTAAAAAATACTGCTCATTCATTAATAATTAAAGTTAAAATGCGGAATAACTGGACGTACCAAAAGAGAAAGTTTTGTATGAGTAGAAAAAATTTCATTTGCTGGTAATTAAAAACAATAATTTATTCCTAAGAGGCTATAAACTGTACGATGCTGGACTGATAAGGTATGTACCTGGTAAACTTCCGTCTTATATTCGGTTTCTAAACTTGCTCAAATATGGGCAATTAATTTAGGTACAGAAATCTGGTGCAGATTTTAATGCATGCGTTGATGGCCAAGACACTTCAAATTGCTAGAGTTATCGGGTGTGTACCTACATTTTGTTGCAACGTAAATATTGATATTGGAAGTAGAACGGTTAATTAAGCTGTATGTTAAAAGGTTTCATTAATTATAATGGAGTGATAGGTAAAATATGCATTCCACTTTTTTATCGTAATGCCACTTCAGGTGCAATAAGCGATCCAGGAAATTTTTCCTACATTGAATGTGACTGAGAAACAGTTCGTATTTTCAGAAAATATCGAGTTTCGTATACAACGATGGTATGTTAGTGAAGAAATCAGAAATCATATTTCGTACCTAACTCCTGCCATTTGTGAAGTCACAAACTAATATTATTGCGACTCAGCTTGATCTCAGTATGACCCACACAAACGACCAAGAACGTGTAAACATTGCAAACGACTTTTTAAAAGTTTATTTAACTAATCACTTGGCTTGCCCAAACTAATATGAAACTAAAAATTTACTGTGCTTATAAACACACGTGAAAATTTTGTTGTTACACAATTACAAAAACCATAGAATTAAAATGAACCTCCACTTTTCCCAACACTACCTACAAGTAAATTAAATCTACCCCGAAATAAATTTAATGTTCATCAAACAACACGGACAAAAATGCAAGAGTAAGTGAACTATTATCCTCAATGTGGTTATATATTTCTTTATGTTGATAGTACTGTCGTGAAGATTCGCGAAGACGTCACTTGTAAACACTTATAGGTATGACTTCTTTTTCAGTATGCACTCGCAATCGTCCACGCGTCTTCTTATTGAATTGTGAACAACAAACTCCTCAGTGGTTTGTTATGATAGTAATTTGCAGTGCACTTGTTTCTTTTAGAACGATTTTGGTCGACCTTAACTGGCATTCATTGACAGCAAAACGTGACACCAATAGAACACAACCACTGTATCAACACTCTTCATACGACGTAAACTCCAAAACGCGAGTGAGATCACGAGTAAACTAACCTTCAAACTTCAAATTTCACTCAAACTGAGCAACTTGAGTAACTCGGACGCCATCAATCCTGAGAATCTTCTTCTTTCCTTCTTCCAATCACCTTTTATAAGCACGCGTTCCCACTAACCACATTTAGTAAGAGGAACACTTATCTGCTGCGCATATTCCCACATAAACAAAATACTATAGGTAATTACTAGCTATCCGGTCGCATATTGAAACTTCAGGTATCACTTCCGTTGAAAGCGGATATCGATGCAACTTTCATTTTTCAAATGTAATGCTTATGTTTTTAAGATAGTTGAAAAGACTAATCAATTTGCTGTACGCAACATAAAATATTCATATGGTTGATATAGAAAAAAATGGAGAAATTCGTGATTCAATATTTAGAGTTTAGAGTTTTAGACAGCTTATGAGATCTAGCATGCCGTGTGCTCTCAGGATGCGCGGTGTCTGCTGTGTGTTTTGTTACACTGGTAGATCGTATCGCGCGAAAGTAAATCTTCAAAACGAAACATTGAACAAATTGATATAGGTCTTTTCTGTGTGATATGGCAAACGGCATGCTAGATTCCATAAGTTTTCTAATACTAAGTCATGAATCATTTTTCTAAGAATGAAAGAATGTGCTCCTGAATGTGCTATTGTTTGAGTTTTGTCCATGCGTCTGTCCGTCCTCCTCTTCGGCCCCTTATTGTGATCGATTATAATTCCTCACATCATAAACATAAAATTCCAGCGTAGTTAAAATGGTACGTAACCGTCGCAAAATTTCAAATATGCAAAAAATTAATTTCTTACACACACATATGTACAGCACGTACTCTTTGGAAGTCTAACTTCGTTTGCCGAAAACCCCCTTTACAATCCGGTGATGATCTCTAAACGCACATTTTTTTATTTAAAATGTACACGCTTTTATCGCCATTTATTTCGAGGCATACGTTTGTTCACGTCCGCTATGGAGCGATATATGTGTAAATTTTCCTATGGTGACCAAAATACAAATTCAAAACCAAATTTTGAAATCACTTGTTACAATCCTACAGTTGTGAACTACCGCTAGGGGCATGTTATAAAGAGTACCTTCCAAATCGTTTTGCAGAAAATGTAAGTAGTGCTCCAATGTTGAAGTATGGTGGTAAAATAACTTATCCCCCTAGGATGTATTGATATGAAAAAACTTTTTACTATACACTTGAAAATGGAACGAGCTCGTTCCGAAACATGTCGTGTACTACAATCTTTGTAAACAACTTTACTTCATTATATTCTATGGGGAGATCCTGAATTTCACTTAATCCCGTTTACCCCATTCGGCGTTTGAACCATAACTATTGTCGTCATTGGTAGGTTTAAAACTCCAAATTACACAATTAATAGGACATCGTAATGAAATAAACAAAAGGAAAAAAATTCAAAATGAGATGATATTACACGCAGGGATACCATCCATATAACAAAAAACTAGTCGTAGAGAATGGCGGTGATTGAAAGATTTGACCCTTGACCAACTGCATTTTTCAAAACCGACATGAAATAATTGATTTTGTGCTAGCGAGGTCAGATTCTGCAATTCAGTCTTCCCCCAAAGAAAGTAGTGTATGCATATCTGAATTCCTATCACGCCTGCTATCATATTTTAGTCGGATTTATGTAGAGTAGATGTGGTTTCATTATTTCTCAAACAGGATACGAAGCGTAAATCTCTTCGTTTAATATCTTGTTGCAGAATAAAGATGTATAATGTTTATTTTTGCTATACCGCCGGGTACAAGGTAATATGTTTACAAGCCTACTAAAAGCCTCATGAGAACTAGAAAATAAGATCTTTGCAATTATGAGTGCATGAAGTTTTTGCAGAGCACATGGCGATATTCAATTCAAGTCGTATCTACATGACAATTTATAATGATAACGGTCCCTTTATAATTCCTAGTCTAATGAATTTTCATGAAATGCACCTTAATGCCTAAATATGTAAATTAATTGCACTATGAATGATGCAAATTAATTGCAACTATGACTGATGCAAATTCATACAAATTAACCTCGATTTTATATTCCAAAAATTAAACTCAATAAAAAATGAGAATAATTTTGGCATTTCATATTCTTATAATAATAGACGTAACTTGAGAAAAATTGCAATAAAAGCAACTGCATTAGCATTTTTTATCGTACTTATTAGACAATTTGCCAAAATCCACCAGATTCCAGTTTGGAAATAACAGATGCTAAAAATTACTAAAAATCTCATCTTTTATTGGCAAAGTACCTAAATCCCACTATGTGCATTAAAAACACATGACATAAAACCAGGATTTTGAATTAATCTCGAATCCTTTTCTGAATTCGGTCTAAGTAATTTTATGAAAATTCTGTTTTAATTGACGCGAGTATCCGAAAGATCTGTTCAGTAATTCATAAGCACGCACTTTTGACCACTTTTTCTGTATCAACCACCTTTTACAGTCGAGAGGGGAAGGGGCACCTTTCGCATCTTCCATGAGCCGCTTTTTTCGCCTCGACCGCCTTTTTACACTCTGAGAGTAGAAGGAACACCTATCGCGTCTTCCATGGGCCGCCTTTTTCGTATTGACGTCTTTTTCATATCAATCGCCGATTAGCATCAATCGTCTTGCAGAATATCATCAAAAAATGTTAACATAATTTCTTAAGAAATTGTATTCCTACCAACTTAAAAGTGATCAGTAACGTAACCTCACATTTCGACAAAATTAACTGAATCTTTTCTATGCTTTTATTAAGATCATTAAAAATTTCGGACTTCTTCCGCAAATTTATTTATTTGAAAATGGTACACACTAATATAATTTTTAATCTCATGATCATAGCTCGGGGTCCGAATAACGTCATGTAATCGATATTTTTAAAGTATTGCATTTGAAGCTTTAGAATAGGAAAAACCCGAAAAACAGTGTAGTGACTTTTTTATACTGACAAAATAAAATTAGATCCAAATTCTTTCTTGCTTCAAAACCATACTGCACGTTTGCAAGGGATACTGGAAATAAATCCCTATATGGCGGCCATGTTTCTTCCCACCTTAGATAGTAGATAATGGAACTAGTACATATCTACGTGCTTGGTTCTCTGTTTAAAATAATCCTGTTGACCCAAAAATCTCCGTATATGTTATGGAATTATGCTTTTCATTATTCACTGCCCATGTGAACACAAAGATGCAAGAATCTAACCATACAACCCAATAAAACCGACACAAACTACCCACATAATTAGCTTTATTCTTTATTATTACATTAGTGCCCTCGCACGTACGTACCTACCTTCCCAATGAGCTCTCACCAAACAAGCTACTTGCACTTCATGTAATTACTCTTATACTCGAAACAGCTTTATTATTCTGCAAATAAACCAACAAGAATATAAGCAATAAGTTAAAGACACAACTTCTAAGGAACTATGAAATGGGCGAAGAAATTAATTAACTAAAAAACTATGAACTACCCTTATTGAATGATAAAATCAATCGATTTAATAGAATATTAAAAATCTACTTTATATTTCATTAGCTACTAAAAGTTCGAACTAAATTGAAATTTATTCTAATTACTGTTTTATTACCTCGCCTACAAAACGAAATGAACGTCTCTCTTGTATTTTATTAACTTACTAAGGGGGCATTTCAGTGAAATTTCCATTTTCGATGCTCTACTTTTATCATTTTTTCGCGTTCCGCGTTGCCCTGATGTTATCAATCACATTTAAAGAGTATTATATCATTCTAAATGTACTTACAGAATTTCAACTACCGGGAAGCTAAATTAGATTTAAAGTGGATACAAACTGCTCTCGTGTCTAACTGTCTTCCATTTTATCTCTCATGATGCCTGTTAATCTGTCAAGTTGTTAATGTTATAAATTTCAGGCAAGTTGTTTTGTATGTATGCCTCTTAATTACTTCGTTAGCGTGCCTATTGGTAGGTATTATTGGGAGGGAACGGGCTGATTGAAAGCTTATTAATTTGTAAATACAATAATTTCGGTAGTGCTTGCAGGAAGGTAACCAACCGCATCGCCTTCTATTAACCTAAAAGATGTAATTATTGCAATTTATGTGGAAATAAAATTCGTATGAACATTAATACAATTAACGGTAGAGAGTATGACAATTTAGATTTTGTTTCCATTTTCCAAAAACGGAATTGAATATGGTTCGCTTCGTTAATTACCCATTATTTTAAAATCTATATCCTTATATCCTTAATTTTTGTGGAATGTGGACTACTGCTTAATTCTCTAGTGTGTCTTACTTTTTCTTGGGTTTACCAGTAGAAGATTGTGGTTGGATAGTAAGACATTTATGTTGTTACGAAAATATGATCAAAAGCAGCGTACTATTGAAAACTGTTGTTACAGTTTTATAGGGCTTTATAACACTTTGCCTCAAACTCGCCGCATAAACGGCCAGCTAGCTCAGGGTTGTAAAATTTAAAGGCTTGAGGTCTTCCACGGCGGTTGATTCGTTGAGGGTAGGTACCTCTTTACAACTTACCACAAGGTTGAGCGCCACCCAGCTTCTTTAAATACTTTACTTTGCGTGTATCAAACTGGCAGCAAAATGGTCGCTTGCTGTCGGCAGACGTTGACATAACCCAAGAGCGTCGGTACTCGCATTTAACCCAGGATTCTGAGGGGAAAATTGTACGTAACCAAAACTTGGCTGATTCTCTCACACAAAACGTGTTTTAATGTTCAAGTACTACAAGGCAATAATTTCTTTCTCTTCTTCTTAAACAAAATTACAAGTTTATCTAATTGTCTTATATTGTAATGAAATGCTTCCAGGAAAAGTTTTCCGGTATTACATAATAAGTATTAAATTTTCAGTTTGTGGCATTTCTGGGTGTTTTAAGGAAGACTTTGCCATACAGCGGATGGGTATATTTTTACAATTTTTATCACCTGATAAGTAAATTAATAATAAAGATATTAGGTATGCCGAACACTTGTTGAAAATTATGGCCGGGGGATAAAAGTGGTTGTAATTTTCTTACCGATTGTAATTCTTCATTTAAATACTGTTTAAGTAACCACCTTCGATTCGTACCCCTATTTCAATTCTTTTCGCTCGTGATTTAAATTCAAAATTCTTACGCCGCCGTCTAGGTAGTTACATTAGTTAAGATGTAAATTGTTTCTATACTTCTAATTCTATCCCTTCTTCTTTAATTTAGTATTGCGCGCCGTTCTATTTTTCCCTTTCCCTTTCCTTTCCCTTCAGTGAAGTTTCTGCTTTCACATTGCTTACATGCAAATTTTCTCTTAGTCATTATTTTTACTGACTTTTGTCTATCTGTAAGGGATTTATTGTTTTGGCTTTACAATTTATCTTTGGAGTGGTTTCTCTCACAGAACAGTTCACATTGCCAGGAAATAACGCCCCACAATCGCTTTCGCCGGTGACTGTTCTTTTATCGACGTGATGGCGCCTCGATGGCAGCTGTCTTGTCCTGGAGGCATATGATATAAATTGAGATATAAATCAACAAATGTTTTGATGATTTACAAAACAAAGCCTCTGGGAATTGAATCATATTAGTGACTAATTTACTAGTTGGAAATTGTTACGTACCTGCATACAACCACATTTTCTATAAGAGGTTAATTTGATTTGATTAACCAAAGTACATGGAAAGCAGCTTAATTATAAAGAAGGTATACCATAAGTGCTTAAATGGAATGGAGCCTAAGCGATTTGCAAACCTACAAAAAAGACGCCGTCCGTAATAATTAGAAAGTAATTTATTGAGGTCATGATTGTGTTAATAATACAAACCGTGCAAGTAGTAATTTTATACACATATCAAATGCCTACTTATCTTAACTGAACTGAAGTCTTATGATGAAGATGAAGAGGAATCGTTTTTCTGATCTGTCTCGATAACAAAATAGGTACGTTTTGCCCAAGTGCCTTGGATAAAAAGGACGAAGAGAGAAATTTTGTAGCGACTATGATCCTACTTTATTGATTAGTCATAGTTTGTTATAGGTTTACTTCCAAGTGGTTAGTAATTGCGTTTCATGCGGTACTAATTTATCACACGCAGAATAATCTCCGCTAATTATTGACTTTTGATTACTAATAGATGTTTGTATGTGTGGTATGACTGCATCAATAAAAAAAAATCGATCACGATTTCATTCAGTGGGTGGTAAATAAAGCCAGCTGAACTCATTTCCGTTACAACGTTTAATAAGAAATCCGTTTATTTAATCGGAACGTAATTATTGAATTGGGAACTGGGAAATGTGTATTGTTCTCACCTCACGCGTATGTGTCGAATCCGTCAAAATTTAAAGCGACTAAATTCGGAAATAGAATGTAATGCAATTTTAGTCCATGATGTTTCACATTTACAGTTTTGTGGGTTGATGAGTATTGTTGTGTTAAATGCTGGCATTTTGTTGGACATCGGCGCCTTGAATAACAGCGGGCCACCCTGTATATGAATTTCAATTATTTTTGAGCGTAAATGTGGTCGTTAATTTTTAGACTCAACGCAATCCCGATCAAATTATTTCAATCCGAGTTCAATTTCGTGTTGTATCAGAAGCTTGTATAAATAAGCACCTTGTATTTTATTCATTTGTTCAAGCTTACGTTAGTAGCTCTAACTTCGGCTACAAGGGTCCTGGGTTGGAATGCCAGGTAATGCATGGCTGTTTGTGTTTGTATAGTGGGTTGAGTGGGAAGAGTAGCAAATTGCTAACACTCCGCCCACTATAAAATAAAGGCAATAAAAAAAATGAAAATTAAAAAAAGTGTTAAAAGACTCAATTTATTCATCTGCAATTATTTGCGTAGTATTTGTAAAAGTTTATCTCATGTTTTTCTCCGATCATTGCGATATCGCGGCGTAAGATAATTAGTTTCAAGATAAGAAAACACAGGTGCAGTTTCTCCTTCAACGGCGCAGTAATTTCTTAAGGAAGTGGAGACGATAGTTGGAAAGAAAGTGAAATTGTTTTAAATAGAAGAAGAAGCTATATGTGCTGTGAGCATGCAATTGTACTTTATTTTTCCTAATGAAATGTGTATTCTAGTTCCAACTAATTCTTCCTGTTACAAAGTAACAGTAACGCAGCAAATTATGCATTAACCTTGATATTCTGCATATCATTTTAGAAGGACGTGCTATGGTAAATTGGGTGAAGCGCAGTTTGTGTTCAATTTCGATATTTTTCATTTTTGGGTATTTTAACATACTGGGATTGACTGTGGTTATTTTATCAATTTTGTTTGTGTTTTATCAATTTTGTTTATGCCCTATTGTTTTTTAAATTTCAATTACTCTTCATTTGCCTCAAAAACATTAACAAGAATGTATTTTAATTATGAGTTTAGCTTTATTATAAATGTTATCTGGTCTAGAATAAATGAGAATGCCATAAAAATATAGTTAGAAATTTAGTTTATTGCTGATATCTGTGCGAAAGGTTAAAAACGAACCCTTGTTGCCGTAGTTTACGCAAGATTTAATAAACGGGAATCGCTGCTAAGATAATAAAGCGACTATGGCACAATGAGTTGATTGACCAAAACTCTGTTCAATTAAAGATAAGAGTAAAAAAGTATGTATACCATGTGCAGTAATAAAGAAGTGAAAGCTATCAGGTCTTTACGATTTTGTTACTACGATACGATTGATACATACCTAGGTACACGTTTTTACAACTTAGTGCAGTATAAGAAAAAAAAAGAAAAAGTTAAACGCTGCGTGTACGCAGGTGATAGTTTTATAGTTTTCGCAATAAAATGAGTAGGTTAAATGCCACTTAGTTTGGGCAAAATAGTTGAAATTGATTGATTGAAGTTACGTATCACAGCGCCTCCTAAAAGAACTCTCAACTGGTGTAACGATACCCTTAGAAAGGTAAGTATCACTTACTTACTGTGCTTAATAATATACATTTTTTAGCATAGATTTAGGGTAGTGAATGAAAAGCTAGTAAATATCGTTACCTGCTACATTATTGTTTACATATAATTTACTTCGGCAATTTTTCTCCCTGGTACGTAGGTAACCGAATATCTATTGAATTTCATTTTGCATAAACGAATAAATTATTATCAGTTTGCTTGTCATTTGAATAATACATGACTTGTAATCAACTTTTTTTTGTTCGTTGCCTTGGGCTACATATAATAAAACTCTGCTACTTACACAGGCATTGTCTCTCGAACGTTTCGTGTTTAATTTTAGGTTCCACGTGTATATCTGAACATTTCAAAATTGAAATGAAATTTTTTTAGATGTCGTAATTGTCAGATATTTGAACGAGTCCTTTTCATAAAAGGTAATTAAGTGAGTAACTAACTACGGCAAATTACCTTTTACCTACCCAAACGCGCTTGGTTTTTATAACGGTACTATATATAACGAATATTTTAGAATTTAATTTACTGTTTGAGAGAATTAATACAACTATGTCTCACCGAAAAGTTAGGTACGTAATTAAATAAGAGCTTTTCGATGAAAATTTGAATTTCAAATAAACCATTTACCAACCTATTTGACGATCACAGGCGTAGGTATATGATGAAGAAATTGTAGCGCTATTGGAATGTCACGTGAATAAATTTCAAAGCAGTAGTAAGTAGGTAGGTACTTATTAAAAGGTGCGAAAATGGAAATCGAAATCGCTGCTTCATATATTATTATACCTGCCACATATTCAAAAGGGTCACGTGTCGGCAGTATTAATTTATATACCTAAAGCGCTAAGGCTGTAGTTTCCGAGAAAGGCCTTGAACTCACACTCTATCCAAATTCAATCGATTTCGTAACTTGCTTTTCATTAAACGAGAGAGTTTCTTGAAATCTATCATTATTCGATTCGATTCGACATTTTTGTTTTATTTTATTTTATTAATTTGGTTGGGTTTGTCTCGTGCAGGTGTTGTGTGCCCCTACCCAATCAATATTTTGATTTATTTCCACGCAAAGACTGCAGCACAGAATACGGCCTTCTCAGAATAGAAACAGCAATGCTACAAATTTGTATGGTATTTTGGCGGACCCTGGTGGGTGTGCTGTGAACTAAAGCATCAAAATCAGAGTATCGCCATCTGGTGGCCAGCTTCTAAAGCCATGAAATCATTTTCTCAATTCGATCTAAATCATAAATATCGATAAAGAATACACAGTTGTTAAATTAAAATGTATTTGAATACGATCACATTACATTATTTAACACAGAAAACTTAAATTACATGTTTACAAATTACATATAAAACTCAGAAGTGAGTGGAACTTATGCTTTGTAGATGTTAACACTTTGCAGAAAGATCCTTACATACCGATTTGTCGTACGAAGTATTTGGTTTTAATTGCTGTTTGGACTAAATATTTTTGTTAAAAAATATCTTGAGAACTAAATTTTTTGCTCCAAGAGGTAATAAACCCGTTTCAGCAAATTGTCACACAAGTTTTTGACAACAAACGTTAACTTGATCTGGTGCTTACTTGTTACTTGAGAAGCGAGGGTGGAAGTTGTTGAATTATCTAAAACGAATTACAATAGAAGTATCTACGTCTATATAAATATAAAACTCAAGTCTACACCCTTTTGCGCCTATACCGTTGGTAATTTATAAATTCCATACCTTGCATAAATAGGAGAGAAATAACAGCACATTTCAACCCTCTTCGCGTTTCAAGCACAAAACAATCTGTTTCAAAATATGGGAAACGATGCCTTTTTGATATTTTATCGTTACAATCCGCCATACAACACTTTTTACGGTCACATAACTTGTTCATATTTTAAATCTTTCAAAGGTCAAAATTGACATGTGTAAATCCTTGTGTACGTATAAAATCGACGATAAAAATATTTCCTGTAACGAGCAAAATTACAGGTTTTGCAAAAAAATATTTGAGTCTGCGATAAATAGTTCTCCGTACAACCACGGGAAACGCTGTAATCAGTGACAATTTAGCGCCATTTATGTTTCTGTTCTGTGAAGGTCTTATTCTGTGGACTGCAGAATGTCAAAATATGTATCTGTTTCAAACCGCGCCTAGGATTATTAATCCTTTAAATGCTGTTCCGTGATATCGCCCTTTGAATGCTTATTATTCCTACATGTTTTAAGATAGACGTTCAAAGTACGTGAAATTTTGTTTACTGAAGGCTATTTGTTATCCATATTTTTTATATAGAATTTCCGGTAGCCACATATTTATGTTGTTAAAGTTAAGAAAATTCTATACAAAAAGAAAAATCTGAAACTTGCTCATTTTACAATGCGTTATCATCTTGAATAAAAACAATAATTTTGTATTTTTATTTGAATATTGGCGTACCTTCAGTTTAACAAAGACAAACCATCCATAGCGCGATCACGCTTTCTTAATAAACAAAATAAATTACGCACACAGAAATTATACATTACACCACTACGTTAGTTGTAGACTATTGTTTGTGCTAGGGGTTGGTCCCAGTCCGTTCCTGCACTGCGACCTTATGGCCTGTTACGCACAATACCTTTACCCTTGCAGTATGCCTGTATCTTTAACAAAGTCAAGGATTTTCATAGGGCGAGCCTTCGTTACTTCCGATGTTGTGTAGGTGTTTGTTCAAACGACTGTGGGAGATGGACGCTACTCATTCCACGTTTAGGGTTTCCAAAAAGATCTTGGAATGGCCTGGAATGTTCCTCCAGTATCTACAGTGATCTTTCGTGAGTTTTGCTTAGATCTCCATTTTGGCTGCGTTGTATGTAATCCCGTAGACCGATTCAGGTTCCATGAGTTCTGCGCTCTCGCAAGTACGTCAGCAATCTGTCTAACTGCGATTCCCGCGTGTGCAGGTACCCACACTAGTCAGAATTTGCGTACTACATATGATTCTAATGCTGCAATCGGTACTTTGATGTCTGTTAAGAGTAGGGTCCTCTTTTATTACTTGAGTAGCTGCCGTTAGGATTGGTTGGGAGCACGGTTGCTTTTTTTCCTACGCTTACAGAGATTCTGTAGCCCTGTCCATTGCTTCCGTATACTCCACTGCCAATGCCCTCCGTAGTTTTCGAGTCATCTGAGTCAATCTGAATGAAATCGTGTATTACAATACACGATTTCATTCAGATTTACCTTACTGCAATTATCCTCCCAGTCGTACGGAGTGGGTATTGTCGTTTTAAACAGTTCTGTAGGTGTAGGACAAACTGTTTTGGTTATCCTCTCAGTTCAGGGTTTTATCTTTGGAAATTGCCAATTGGAGAAGAACTATTGCTCCGCCCTTGACGATTCTTCCACAAATTGACTTTCAGCCGGGATGCCCCTCTGAGCACCTCCGTTCTAATGAGGAATTAGGTGCCGTGGCGGTATCGTATTGGTGTGCAAGCTTTGCGTTCATTATGTTTCACTTCATCCGATATCGGAACAGCAAATCGCATGCGGTAAATCGCGTCGCTGTCGCATACTGTGCAAACGCTCTTAGGCAATACGATCGTATCTCTTGTATTATTAGTTGAGTTGGGTGACTTGTTGATAATGAATTTTGAAATATGGTTGTCGCAGTTTGTTTCAGGAAGAAACCATGCTTCAGGTTAATTTTGATTTAAGTTGATGTTTGAGTTATTTACAGTAATAAATTACCGATGTTCCGCACTGTGTAAATGTCAAAAATGTATGCTTGGAATTTAAGATTTTAACAGCAAACAGACGCTTGAATTAATTGTCTTTAACCTTTTTACCGGTAGCCATTTTGCTCATAATTTTATTCGCACTTCATATAAACAAATTAGATGCACAACTTTGATTAATAAATTTTTTTTTACGTAACTTGCCACTACAAATCTGGATGAACGGAATGTTTTGTACTTTGGACCTCAACGCTTTCGTAGTAACAATTTATTTAAGCGCGCATACCTTAATCCAATAATGCACCGAACAAAAAATGTTCACTTACATATTAATATGGTAACGCTTCGCAATATTCACGCTTTTTTCATAGATTCCATGGTTGCAAGTGGCCTCCATCTTGTCCCAGGAAGTTTGGTCCATAAGGACAGTTGAAGTTTGTCTCTTTGGATCCTCCTTCCTGTCCACCACAGCCAATTGTTGGTTGTCACTGCAGCATTTCAGATTTCCATCCGGATCTTCTTCGGTTCTCCTTGAGCGCCGGGGATCTTGGCGTATGCCCTTAATGGGTGTGTGAAGAATCGAAGGGAGGTGTTCTCACGGAAGTGCTCTAAATAAATTACGCACAAGCACATTATGTGTGTATTACAACACGTTAGTTATGGATTATAATTGTCTGTTCTCCTTAAACAGTGTACGCAAGAAAGGATTGACAAAATCCATCTTACGAAAATATAACTAGAGAGCGTCACTATGACGTAATTATGTACGCTGATGGATCAAAACCGGAGTGGAGAGTCGGATATATGTAATTATGCTAAATGGGGATTTACTCGCGTATCGTAGAGACATATTGAACCCTGTAGATTATATGGTAGAAACAAAAAAAGTTATACGATGTATATCCCGCCACCGGGGGGAGGGGGGCGGGGGGGGGAGATGTGCCTACACTTGTTTTTCTAATGTCAGCTATTTAGAGCGTTGTACGTATAATTTATGACGTGACTGCCTAAGTGCCTATGATCTCAGTCAACTGAATTGCTTCAACTGCTGAACACACTTATCTTTATTGACGTGTGGAAATTTAATTATAGTTCTGTTATTCTTCAACAATTTCTTTCGAAATAAAAAAAATCCAACGCGCTCGAAAATGTCAAGGTAACGTTTTTTGCAAGTTAGTAGGTACCACTGAAAGGGAGCAATCAACTATTATCAATTTGCCCACGGTCCACAACACTTTCGCAAAACAAGCTGCGATACTATCGGAGCGTCGGCGTCGATTAGGATTATTTTGATTTGTAGAATGCAGACTACACATTTATTTGGAACGCAGGTTAATTGAGGTTTGTTTTTGAAAGTGTTTCCGTTTTAACAAAATTAGTTGACTAACATTAGTAGATACATGAACTTTAGAGTGCTGTTTATAAGTAATGGAGTGTAACGCTCTCAAACCAGTCAAGGTGCTCCCGCATTCGATTCGGATTTGTACACTCTCAAGTACCAACTAGCTTCCAGCGGAGGCTGGGTGAGTTCAAAAATATAATGTTCGAGCGCCACAGAGTTACAATTTTTGTTAAAGAGTTAAGTGTACAAAACCTTGCAACTACTGGATAACTCTGAATTCCAGTAGCCACGAGTCGTTCGCCACAAGACTGTATAGAATAAAAAAACAATCCAGCAACGTTTGGTGCTTTTTATTTACACAAAGCGAAAATAATAAATCACTCATAGGCACGATAACAATATAAATAATAATTACGCTTATGATGGTGTAGCAGTTTCGTCAATAAACAGAGAATTATGTGTCTCGCTTGCACACAAATTAATCAGGTAAGGTAAATGACTAACGGCGAATAAATGAGTGATTGGATGAATAACCTTAGAATTACCAGCGTTCCGGTGTACGGCAATCCTTCTCTGAAACCTGGCCAACTATATATAGAGCAAAGCTAACTGTTAACCTTCCCAAAGCTACTGGAACTACGTACCCCTAAACCCAAAGCAATTGCTGTAGATTTCTAAATTATAAATTCAACAGGAATACTCAAATAACGCAACCTAGCAATGTACAGCTGTATAATCAGTAGTGTAAAGCAATGATAATGAATTCGGTATGCAAGCGTGCAGATGGCAAAATGTCTAATGGAATGTATTTTCATGCAAGCTACTGCTAACTGCTACCCAAGCTAGTTATTAAATTCCCAAGCAATAATCTACTAGCTACTATACAAACAACAAGATAACAAATTCAAATATGTACAAGTGATTAATTAACACTCTTCCCAAAATGTGTTATAAAGGAGTGCAACTTATCTACTGGCTGCGCTGTAACACCCTTTTGTAGGAATGGCAACCTTGATCCCACGCTGACTGCTGATAGGATTGAATTGACCGTCGATGGAATGTCCCCTTTGACCTCACCTTGAAGATAGCGCCAAGACCAATGGAACTCAGGTGTGTAATCGTCACGAACTTAATTGGTTTGATTAGCCCCGTACTAAAACTAAATGGGCACCAAAAGTGCCTTACCACTGAAGATATATATAAAAAGAACACAGAACTTACCCCTAACAGAATTAGGGCTGACGTAGATATCTTCTTAAAAATTGATTGCTCTTTAGAGCCGGAAATCCGTAAGATGAGGAACGATAGGAAGAATCCAATTAAAATGCTCCTCAATCCAAAAATAATAGCAATTACCCAATCCAGAAAAACTGCTGCAGACCCTCTACTCCAAAAATCCGAGTCTTGAGGAATGTACAATTTTCGGTAAAAGCTACCCACAATCAAAATCTAAAGATCGTCGTCTTAGTGCTTGTAATTACGAAGCAATGTCGAATGTAAAAGTGAAATTGTTCCCATAATCTACCTATACGAAAATGAAGATAACCTATGAGGGTCATTGTCAGAATCATTCAAAGAAATGCCTACAATAAGGATGAAACTTGCCCATAAAAATTAATAAATTAAAATTAAGAAAAATAAATGTCACAGGAGGTTGCTCATCCGGAAGCAATATCAACTTTAAATCCGTGTTTCTGCGGTTCTTGATTATCTTCGGACAGTATACTATTAATATATACTTTGATTAGGGAGTAAAGTGGACAATACACAATATTATATCGACATAATTATCGAGTTTCTTCCAATTAAATCCCACAATGAGCAATTTTGATCCTTCCAGTGTTTCTGTAATCAATACCTCGGACATAAAATTGCATATTAAGAGCACTCGAGGCTTCAATATATCATATCGCGCCTTAATTGGCATTCTCTTAAACGCATTCTACCAACATCGGGGATTTAAAAGAGCGCTTGTGCCATAAATAACATTTTTAAACCTAGATCACCATGAACGGAAGTTTCATTCGAACTTATAATTTCGTTTTATTTTAATTAGAAAATAACTTGATTTGCAAGAGAAATATGTTAGTGTGTATGTGCTCGATTAATAAATGTGTGTTAACGCAAAGAACAAAAATTATAGAAACTAGGGTGAAATTATGCAGTAATGATACGTGTAAGAACCGGTGATTAAATCCGTAGTCTTTCTTGCACTTACAATACCGAGTAACCTGTAAGGAGCGGGTAATTTGGACGTTGCGATCAAGAAGCTGTTCCTCATTTGCATATTCACGTCAAATTAGTAGGCAGGCGGAAGTCGTGAGAATCAGTTTTAATTGATCATCAATACTTTTATTAGGTCTTTAATTTCAGTAAGCGGAATTGCGTGAGAAAAATGTCGGTCGTTTATTCATAGTGCGTATGTAGGTAAGTACATATTATTACCCGAGAACCTACACAATGCCGCAAACTTTACTCCCCTTCTAGGCTCGTATTCATTACGGTAATTACTAATAAGCACCCTTTCCGTAGTTATGGTAATCATAATTAATTTCCTATAATAGAAAATTGCGAGCTTTGAATATGACTTTGAAAAGTAATGTTTTTTTAGCGCGACCCCTTCTGGAGTAGGGAGCGCTTATGTCCTCGATTTTTAAACATCAATTATCAAAATATCCAATGGAACCGCTATTACCTAACTTAGAAATAAGAAATTTGCTACTTTATGCGAAGGGCTCTCTAAATCTTAATCCATAGCTCCACTATTTATTATTAATCATAGCTTACGGCAAATGTTAGCACGTGCTTCTACCATATTGGTGGATATTACTAAATAAATTTGTCTCTATTAAATAAACCCTCCTAAAAGGTACATAAATAACATGCATATTTAAACCATATGAAGTAGAGTAGAAGGAAGATATATGTACCTACAGAACGGATAAAGTAGAAGACAAACTATTTATACTATGGTATTCGTCACAAAGCTACCGTATCGATATCATTGATGTTTATAGTTTTTAACTCAATATTACTTCCACTATCCACTGGAAATGGAGGGGTTCGTCCATATCAGCCGTCCTAATTTTGACGTAAAGTTGACGTTAGTTAAGTGAGACTTTTGCGTGATTATGAAAGTGGCCCTAAACATATTTACAAGAATGGTGAATGAAAATGGGCAAACCGAAAATGATGGCGCGCTTAAATTGAACAAAATTGAAATTTTATAAGGGTTAGATTTGCTTTTTGCGCAAATAAAGCCTGCTTGGATTGTTAACATAATATGTGGAGAGCGAGAGAGAAACAAAAGTTTTGTTCCATGTGAAAGAGAAGAGCACCAGCTCGTGGTGTAAGCATCGAATGTAAGAAGGTGCGCATGCGCTCTTTCCATATGATAGAAGCAGACACAAATATTAATTACATTAATATTTTAGTTAAGTGTAGTGTTGACTTAATTTTTTTAGCAACCCATTTGCAATGTGTTTGTTTACATATTAAGAGGTCATTACCTATACGAATTTATTTAGTTCTCTCTCTTAACCCTTATCGATAGTATAATATGACTTAAAACATTCGTTATTAGTAACATACAAGACGTTGTTTTTTGTTTCTCCTAGATTGACTTTGCGAAGAATTGTACGAAACTTGTACAAACTGACAAGAATGGTTTCTTTGCCCGTGTTCGGATAAGTGTCATTGTGCTGTACAATACCTCTATGCTTGTTTAGGGTACCAATTTGGTACAAATATTCCAAAAATGTTGCTTCCATACGTTATCTATGGCACTTTACAGCCTGTAAATAAAAGGTAGCCCCACAAGACGAGCAGACGTAGCCTGGAGAGTCGCACTAGCATTTACGAAAATAAGAAAAGAAGAAGCTAGAACATAGCACATTGAAAGAGCCTGTTGAAATTACATTTGCATTATCGTTTTGCTGCTCAACATATCGTGACGGTTTTTGGAATTGTTAATTCGTATTTATGGAAGAAAACTAGTTAGAAGTAGTTTTATGTCCAGGCATGGGGGAAACAATTTTGCAGAGAGTTTGGCAGAATCGCACTATTTGTTAGTGCATTTTCCAATACCTTGTGCAGAGGATCTAACGGTAGAATTTTGTGGTGTCGTTTCTCTAGATTGAAATAATGCCGAAGATGAAGAATTTAAGTGTTGTCAACGTATGTAGCTTCCGGTTTACGCATTAGAAATATCAGTCGGGAATCGAGACAACCTGTATGTAAAATGACTCAATGTATTTGATAGGACCTGGGAGGAATTTTATTCAAAAAGACACTGGATTAGAACATTTGTTAAATTGTTACTTTAATGTTAGCTTCTTTAATTGCAAATTTAGAAATTGTTTAAGCCAGTTAATTGTATTTGTTGTATTTAGTGAGTGTCATAAATCTTAAAACGCATAAATAGGGGAATATTTAATCGTAATTGCGATGTAATAAAGTTTTATCTGCCAGATGTTTTGTAAAAGCGTTATTGTATAAATTAAATGGCTTTATTTTACTAACAACGCCATGTGCGAGATAACGAAGGCAGGTGTTTATCAATACGGGGGACAATCCGTGTTTCTAGAATCGCCGGGGAACAACTGTAACGGATGAGTGGAGGCGGCTTGACCTTTCAGTACGGCATTATAGCTCAGTGGTATAGAGCGTTGGGGTATAAATCCCGAGGTCGGGTGTTCGAACCTGGTTTGAGGTGAATTTTTCATCTGTGGCAGAGATGGGAATTTCCTTAGATCAGTTTCGAGCATTCTGCCGGCTACTCCGAATTAGGTTTTCCTGCAGTTTTCCTAATTCTTAAGGTAAATACCGGAGTAGAATAGAACAACTTAAGACCTTCTGCAGGGGCACCTCTAAAAAGCATTATGCGGGTCACTCTGTAATTGGGCGTAAGCCTGTTGAGGGCCTAGAACAAGAGGGACAATAAATAAATAAATAAATAAATAAATAAATAATAATTGGTTAATCCCATCCAACAAGTTATTGGATTACTCAAGTTATGTCATAAACAAAATTGGCAGCTCTGTAAGGTGTTTGTTTTGCCGTTTACCGTATTCCCATTGTCCGGACCAGATAATATGAATATTAATTTGACTAATCTATGAATACATAATTATTTTTTCTTGACGTCTCTTAAATTGTTATTTTTTTATTTGTTCGTTTTGTAAACTGATTGTGTGTATTAGAAACGCCTTAGCCTTAGCTTTTTCTTACAGGTTTTTGTATGTGATTTTTTTATTGTCTTAGAATAAATTCTGGTAATTTACTGTTATTAATCAATTGTGTGTCAATTTCAACCCCTATTTGAGGTCCAGGTAAAGTTTAATTTCTCTGTTTGATTTTATAAATTTCTCTTAAGCTGACTGTTAATTTCAATTCAAATTTTGAGTAGTGATTTCATGGGAATTTACGGCTTTTGATTAAGGTCAATGTTTAGATTATTGTTTGTATCAGAACCCAGTGATACCCTGAGAGGAATTTTAAAAAGAGAGAAAAAATTTGAGCGAGCTAGGTATGCGTCTCTTGGGTTATATTTTGACCGCGTACCATTACAGATTACACACAGCAATGGAGATAGGTAAAGTTGTGATTTTTGGTATTTTGTCAAAGATTTGAACACTTTAGGCATTACATTATTAAAAATCTACAGGGTGTCCAAATTAGAGGGGTATATTTTCCGATAAATTCTATAGCTGGGAGAATTATAAAAATCCGTAACTAATTGGTGGAATTAATGAACGTCTTTTCTGCGTCACTTGATTTCTATAGCGTGTTGTCCTCTTAATAGATATAGGAAATTTTCGGCTCTAGAAAGTCGCAGATAGTTAAACGCGAGTTTCGTTCGTTCACAGTTTTCAATCTATGTTAAAGAAAAAATTTGTTGTATAAAGAAGAGACGATAAAATACTTGAGAAGTTGTTGAATTACTGTAACAGTTCATGGAAGATGGGGAGCAAAGTAGGTGATCAAACAGTCTAACAAAGTTAACCAAAAATTTGCATTTGCGGAATATTAATAAAGGAAGCAAAAGTGAAAATAAAAGTATCTCCAAATTAGCTTTACTAAATCTTCCATACGTAACGTAACAAATAGATACCACATGACGAATTACCCTATTATGCTTTTATAATAATGGCGAACATTTAAATTTATTACTACCAAAGAGCCACTTTTGCGTTTTTCAACCACTTTAATTTATGGGTTATATTAAATCACATCCTCTTCGTTATTAACACAGTTTAAAACTAATTAACCTGCACTTCGTCTGGCTAAACTGTACTTTACTTGCATATATGCTATAATTTGATGAATTTTTCCCATGTACCTACCTATGATGATGACTTTACTTCCAAATTATGAGAGCGAGCTGCGTTTCTATTCCAATGAGGGATGAGCGGGTCGGATAAATTAGATGCTTCTTTAAGCGTAAAACTCAAAATTAGGTCTATATAAAATTGAACACGAATAATTTTACCGGTTAAGTTTAAATAGAAGGCAATTATTATACAGTTATTTCGTGAAAGTGCGTTATGGTTTTCATTTTCGCAGGTGGAAAGGATTCGGCCTTTTCCGTTCATTTATTCCTTTTAGGAAAACTTTGTAAAATATTTTCTTAGTTACGTGCTTCAGAATATTCAGAAGGATCACAATTTTTATTTGAATCAGGTGCTTATAATTTGCATTCGAGCATTCCAATTTATAAATTCCAAATTCATAAGTTGTTGGATCTACTTTAGGAATTCGAAATTGAAACATGATATTACAGAAGAATCAACAACCGCCCGACCGACCAATCATTTTAAAGTTTGAATACTCTTTTGAAGTTTTACGGGTTTGATTTATTGTGACAGTTTGCTAAGTTTGAACAAAAACTATTCGCAATATAAGCAATCGCTAGGGACATCCCCATTTATTTCTTTTAGGACCGATCTTTCATGTTTCGGTCAAACTGCTCCGATCTAAGCTTGTATGTGGATAGATAGAAGCTGGCCTCGCATGTTTATTTCCAACAATTGCTTGTATTTCAACTAAAGGTGACATTCAAGGTAGATATGTTTTTGAACTGTATCAAGGTTGCAATTCTTTGGCGGAATGCTACACAAAGGGCGAGAACAATCGAAAATTATGTTTTTACAGTTTACATAATTATCTATTGTAACGTAAATGTTTACTTATATTTAATTACGTGAGTTATTTATTTACACAAGAAATTAAAGATAACAGTGAAAATATTATTTATCACACACGTACAATTTATAACAGCGCGAACTATTTATTACTTCGTCGTTGAAATTGGAACTGACTCGAAACACGATTTGCTTATATAGAAAGATCGCCTCTCTCTCGAAAGTTTTCGAACGCTTCCGACCGTTCCCGAGAATTGTAGAATGTTCTGGAACAAACAGGTCATATTTACCAGAATACGTCACATCCGCTCTTGTTTTTTATCTCTGAACAAATACGTCGCAGCCAAAAAATTGTCTGTTAGTGAACGCACTAGTAGGTAGGTAATTATAATTGTATAATAACTGCTCAGTACCTTAAGTTATTCGATGCATATTCGGTCTACGTACATTTAACCTATTACTTAAAATACGGATGGCTAGTGAGTAGGTAATAATCAAATTGACTACATAGTCATACATGAATATTCTAAAACAATACAAATACAAAATACGGTACACGTTACAAAATATCTAATTACTAGCAATACCAGACCCTACGGGCCTGTGTGACGTCCTATATTAACGATCAGCATTGGCCTGGCAAAATGTAAACGTTGACGCCAAGAAGTGAGCTCAGTTCAAACCTGATGAAAACAACCAAATAGAAAAACCTCCCAAGCCGCAGGGCTAGGTATACATAATAACGCCTGAAGGGACTCGCTCTACTCGTAATCTGCTTCTATACCAGGTACGCTACTTAAATGGTTAACCTGTTCTGAAAGAAGTGATGGTCTCCAACAACATTCGCGTTTCAATTTCGATCATATCACCGTAGCATATTCAAATGATGCCGCCAGGGTTGAGGGTGCAGGCCTTCGAGAACAACTCGACGCTAACCAAGATGGGCGGCATCCCTTAAACCTAATGTCTACTTCCGTTCCGAAGATGTCTGCAATAAAAAAGGTCTGTAATGAGACATGTCAACCTCCAAGTTTTTTTTAGTGGCATACCCCTGGTTTATGTTTTGTAACGACCGAATGACTATTAGACCTGTGAAAACAGGAAGTAAAGACCGTAATGTTGCAAAATGTGTTATTTATTATTAGTACCTACTAATTTGATGTCAGTTTAAAATATTCAAGGATAAAACAGAAATATTTTACTTCAGGACGTCGTTTTGAGTTAATTAGGTATCTATTTTCTTGTTGCATGTTAAAATCCTTTACGTTGGCCTTGAAAAATTAAAACCATCGAGGAATGCAGATTTTATTACTCAATCATATTGAGTAAAAAATAACAGTTTTTTCCTTAAAATCGGAACTTCATCCCTGAGTTACGTACAACGCATGCTAAGTCTACCCTTTCGTAGATTCACCCAGACTAACATCTTACGTGGGTATAGCAAAGTATTACGAATAAAATTTGATCGTTTCAGAATTGGTGCCATTCATAATTACGATATTTACGAACAGAAAATTAGCATACTAATGAGTCTATTAACGTAGTATTCGTTCCTCATAACTAGACATTTAATATACGTCACCTTTCAATTACAATTTAATATGTTCCATAAAGCGAAAAAGCAAAATTTCTATTAGGAAGATTAAATATGGCATTAAACCATTTGATCAAGCAGTGTGATTGATCGCCCTAATGTCAGAAATTACGCGGCGTTCCGATTCGTCGATCACATAACATTGCAAAGACTTTGATCGGTCTTTGATATATGAACAGGTGTTTAAAAGAATTAAGATAAACGACACCCATATCTACATATAAATCGATCCCGCATTTAAACGATGTGGGTTCATCCACTATTTTAAGTCTTATTTTTACTTTTAAATCTTTGAATATGTTTATACACTTCAAACATTTAAAGGATAGTGCTGCCCTAGGGATTGAAAAAATAATACTCCTGGGAATTTTAGGTGGTAAGCTACTCGTAATTTAAACACATTCATTTTCACTAGATTCCGTGTTACAATGTAAGTACCAATTTGATTCTTTCTTATTCATTTGTTTTCCAATTAATTAAAATGGCTGCAATTCTAATTAACCTATAAATAAAAGCGTGCAATTGGTTTGGATGTTTTTAAGGATGATCTCGAACCATGTGTCAAAATGGAAAACCACAGTACAGTACGCTGTACGAGGATTATATTTTTTCACCAGGACCTTTAATGAATTTATCGATTTATGGATAAACTAGAAACGTTGACATTGACAATGTAAGCGTTGAAGAGGAAGCTGATTCATTGGAAGAAAAATACGACGTTCCCTTCGATATAGGTTACAAACTTTGCAAATTTTAGAAACAAAGTTATACACAGTCTTGATCAACGCAGCCAAAAATATGTAAATTATAATGGTTCTCGCTCTAAATAATGACGATTTAATTTTAGGTGAGTTTTGTTTGCAAATTTGATTTAATTAATGAAATCCGGGGTTATGTGGAATTTCACCACAGATATTTATGAAAATAAATGATTAGTAAATGTGAAGAAATAACTTGATTGTGGTTGTTGTTTTGTATCGTAAGTTTGAGAACTTGCAAAAAAGTTTTCGAGTTTAACTTTGTAGCTCTATAAAACAGATTCATTAAAATCTTTGTTTCTTAAATACATTTTTAGGTTTTAAGTTTAGGAAGATGTTTGAAGAATACGTTTCAGTTTACTAAACTCAAAAACCATTCCAAATTTTGAAACGTATTAGCTCGGGGCTATATTCCAAAAATCGTGATATAACTAACTTGCATATATGTTTGTTGCGTCCCCAAAGTAGAATAAATTGTCCTTTGTATTTCCTTTTAATAAAATGTCCTAGCACACCCTGTACATAGCAATTTTGCCCGTCTCTGTAGGTATATACTAGCCTACTAAAGAAGAACCCCCGTTATCTCCAAAAATTTTTGAAAACTTGAGATACTTGCACCAATCGAATAAAACGATGATTTATGCAACATGTTTTACACAGAGAAACCCCGCATTTTAGATTTTTAAACATTTTGTGATTGAATTAATAGGTTTCCCCGTAAACGCCAAAAATAGCCTTGTATACTAGCAAAACCGGGTATCTTACAATATTTAGCAATAACCTGATATGTTGTAAGTAGATGCGGCTTTTTAACATAGGAAACTGAACATACTAGGTTTTTTTCTAAGAATACGATAAGACCGCGTTATTTAACACTGCCAGGTGTCATTGTTTTCACTTATAGTAATTTGCCGCGCAAAACAATCATTTTAATCGCTTGTTCGACCTGTCGGCATTAGTTAATTTGATCCTCAATTTTCATTGTTATTTATTTAAAAAATTGTGCTGTTATAAAATTTAGTTGACAAGTTTGGTGGCAGAAATTTTGCTTTTGTAAGTTTTATATTTTTATAATACCTACATTTTAAGTTTGCTAATTTTTAATTGTTTGTAATTCATTGGCATTGTCTTGAGGTAATTCACAGAAAGTTTTTGTCTTGTACCTAGGTTATTTTATTATATGTATAATATATATATTTTTGCAGACATTACACCTACTCCGACGGAGCAATTAAAAACAGTGTTATTTCCTGTCAAATGTACCCTCAGTAGAAGACCGGCACTCCCCCCCACCACTTTTCTGTGACCACCACTTTCTGTGACGTCACGGAGACCTTGGGTTTTTCCCAAGGTCGTGGCCTTGGGTTTTTCCCTGACCTTGGGTTTTTCCCAAGGTCGTGGCTTTGGGTTTTTCCCAAGGTCGTGGCTTTGGGTTTTCCCAAGGTCGTGACCTTGGGTTTTCCCCAAGGTCGTGGCCTTGGGTTTTCCCCAAGGTCGTGGCTTTGGGTTTTCCCAAGGTCGTGGTTTTGGGTTTTTCCCAAGATCGGTGACTTTGGTACAGGATCATGGTCTTGGATCCTGGGGCAGGGTTGTGATTATGGATTCTGGATCAAGGTCGTGGTCTTGGATGCTGAGTTGAGATTGTGTGATTTGGATTCTGGGATTTGAGTTGGACTAAAATTGTGCTCTGGGATTTTCCTAGCGAATTTAAAAGAGAGAGGTGTAGAGAAAAATAAGAGATGTTGTATTACAAACCTAATCTAAGTACATACTCTTAGAAAATGGTAATCCATACATTTCAAATTTTACAAAGAAGAAGAAGAGGAAAAAGCAAAGCGAGAAGCAAGCAAAACAAGAAAATATTTGTGTACTTACTTTTTCTTAGTTTTTGTTTGAAAATCCTTGTTTTTTCCAAGTTTATCCACACACACACACACACACACACACCCTAACACATAAGAAAGAGAGAGATGCATAGATTAGCACTGTATAATTACGTAAACTGCAGTAGATTATGCGAGGCTAATACAACTTGTAACAATACGTTAGGTGATGTTAATGAGTCGGTAGTCAAATACTAACTGAAATTAGAGCGTACATTTCTTATTTGGGTATTTCCCGAGGCCATTGCAATGGGTTTCCTCAAGTCATGGCCTTGGACTATGAACTTGTCGTAGCATTGGGTTTTTCCCAAGGTCATGGTCTTGGACTTTGACCTCCCCAAGGTCATGGTCTTGGACTTTGACCTCGAGTACTGTTATTTAATTTGTAGGTAGTAGGGTAGTGTCAATATAAAGAAAAGAGCATACTTGTCTGTTTATGTAATTTGGTTTTTATCATTATATACGGTTATAATGGAAGACCTAGTACGCCTATTGAATTTATCTGTAAGTGTAAAAAATTTGGAAAAATTAAACGAAAAATACAATTTAAATATTGAAGAGTTGTCAATGTGTTATAGTGCCATAAATCAATTGAGTGCGTCCTTTTTTGAAAACTTTGTCTTCAAATGTCAATCTTTTTGGTGTAGCATAGATACAATGCTAGAACGTGCCGTCGTTCCCGTACCAAATGACACGTTGTACAATTTGTGTGCTAAAAAAATGCTGCGGAGACCTTCTGAATGGATTAATTTACCAATCGATATCCAAACGGAATTGTCGTGGAAAAAGAAGAAGCTAGATGATCTCGGTAGAGACCTACTACATCTTGAAAAAGAAACGGACGCAGAGTTAGTTAAACGAGTGAGAGACATAAATAGTTATTTAATTTCCAGTCAAGAACTTGTAGGTACTCTAATAGGTAGTTTAAATAAAATTAAGGATGATATAGATATTGAGTTGTTTAATAATAGTTATTTTGTAGATGTTAGTTTTAATTACTTAAACTTATACGAAAGGATTTGTATAAATATTGTTAGTATGTCTGATTGTTATAGACAGTATTATGGTAGATATAGGGACTTAATTTACAATTGGTCATGTATATATAATAAACAGATTTAACGAGGGGTATAAACAATCTTTTATTGTTCAAGTTTAATTTTATGTCGATAAAAAAAGGTTAATTAAAATCTCTGTCTTTACTTTGAATTTTCTGATTGTCTCGATTTACAAAACATCCAAAAACTCGTAACAAAAATTTGCAAGTTCTGAGGAAATGGTACAGGATCATTACCCACTACTTGGCTATAAGAAAAAACTAAGAAAATTGAACAAGTTAATTAAATAAAATTAAATTCGATTTTTTTTTTACAATCTCTATCTTGAAACATATACCACACACGTGCTATCTTCCATATATACATATAAAAGTTCAATATCAGAAAACAGCAATCGCTTTTAAAATTGAATAATAATTTGAACTTAGCGAAAATTAACATTTTGTACCTCATCTCCTCATTTTTTTATATAATTCAAACTACTCTACTTTTCTGAAAAAAGACCATCACATAACTTCAAATCAAAACTTTTGTGTTTTAATTTTATTTCATCAACAATTTTGAATATTCGAAAAAGTTGAAAAAAATTACAACTACACAACGATTTTCGCGCGTATCGTACAAAACTTTGGTAAGTAGATAAACTTGATACCCAGTTTTTCACAAACATTCAAGACTACTACGTTTCGGTTTACAATCAGAATATCGCTCCGGGCATATAGCCCCGAGCAAAATATCCGATTAATATGCTTGTAGGACGTGGCTGAAGTGCATCTTGAAGAGAAGCCTATTACGTACTCGTTTTATTACAATACTCGTTCGCAATACCGTGAATTTTTGTGATTGTCTCGATTTACAAAACTCGTAACAAAAATTTGCAAGTTCTGCGGAAATGGTAAATATTTTTGCACGTTCACTATTGAAACTAGGAAAATTACTAGATTTTAGTTAACAGGCCGAAATTCGTTTTATTTTTTCACGTAAATAGTCTATTGAGTTACAGAACTTTTAACGAAAAACTACACTTTTGTACTCGGACTCTTATTAACCGTACCTACTGGTTGCCTTTAAATACATAAACAATGATTTTTTACGAATAGAAATAAAAGTCAAAATTGCTCATAACCGAAAACTCTTGCTAACGGACTTCAACTAAATTACACATACAAAATTTAAAAGCTTTCAAGCTCAAAGGAAATTTAGTTTTTAAAACGTGTACCTACTGTCTTTATTGTGCATTTATATGTTTTCAGTTCATTTGATAGCATATACAATCACAAACATTTTAAAGACAAAATACGAAAGCAAAACAAAATGATTCAGGGTTTGCTCTGCCTTTAATAAAAATCTTCGAGTTTAATTTTATAGATTCATAAAAAAAGATTAGGAAGATATTCGAAATAATACGTTTCAGAACTTGTAACGTATAAGTGCCATCGAAATCATTGCGTATGTTGAGAGTTTATTAACTCATAAAGATCATCATCATCATGTAAGTGATGTCCAAGCTCATATAGATTCCAATTAAAAAAATTACATTATCAACAATTTTATTTAGAGGAAATAACATTAAGATAATACATATACCTCTTTTTTGCGATATTGTACTTTCAATAACATAATTAATAAAAAACAATTACAAAGGAATAGTCAATATTTAACATTCTGCTTACAAGTTGAAAGTAAAAAAAAGTGATTGTTGTGATTCAAGTTTGTTACGGTAATTATACACCTAATTGCTTACTGTTATTTAATTTGTAGGTAGTAGGGTAGTGTCAATATAAAGAAAAGAGCATACTTGTCTGTTTATGTAATTTGGTTTTTATCATTATATACGGTTATAATGGAAGACCTAGTACGCCTATTGAATTTATCTGTAAGTGTAAAAAATTTGGAAAAATTAAACGAAAAATACAATTTAAATATTGAAGAGTTGTCAATCTGTTATAGTGCCATAAATCAATTGAGTGCGTCCTTTTTTGACCGAAATTCGTTTTGTAGTTGAAATTTTTTCAACTTTTTCGAATATTCAAAGAAATTGTTGATGGAATAAAATTAAAACACAAAAATTTTGATTAGAAGTTATGTGATGGTCTGTTTTCATAAAAGTCAAGTAGTTTGAATTATATAAAAATGAGGAGATGAGGAACAAAATGTTAATTTTCGCTAAGTTCAAATTTTTATTAAATTTTAAAAGCGATTGCTGTTTTCTGATATGAAACTTTTATATGTATTTATGGAAGATAGCACGTGCGTGGTATATGTTTCAAGATAGAACTTGCAAAAAAAAATCCAGTTTAATTTTATTTAATTAATTTGTTCAATCGTCTTAGTTTTTTCTTGTAGCCAAGTAGTGGGTAATGATCCTGTACCATTTCCACAGAACTTGCAAATTTTTGTTACGAGTTTTGTAAATCGAGACAATCACAAAAATTCACGGTATTGCGAACGAGTATTGTAATAAAACGAGTACGTAATAGGCTTCTCTTCAAGATACACTTCAGCCACGTCCTACAAGCATATTAATCGGATATTTTGCTCGGGGCTATATGCCCGGAGCGATATTCTGATTGTAAACCGAAACGTAGTAGTCTTGAATGTTTGTGAAAAACTGGGTATCAAGTTTATCTACTTACCAAAGTTTTGTACGATACGCGCGAAAATCGTTGTGTAGTTGTAATTTTTTTCAACTTTTTCGAATATTCAAAATTGTTGATGAAATAAAATTAAAACACAAAAGTTTTGATTTGAAGTTATGTGATGGTCTTTTTTCAGAAAAGTAGAGTAGTTTGAATTATATAAAAAAATGAGGAGATGAGGTACAAAATGTTAATTTTCGCTAAGTTCAAATTATTATTCAATTTTAAAAGCGATTGCTGTTTTCTGATATTGAACTTTTATATGTATTTATGGAAGATAGCACGTGTGTGGTATATGTTTCAAGATAGAGATTGTAAAAAAAAAATCGAATTTAATTTTATTTAATTAACTTGTTCAATTTTCTTAGTTTTTTCTTATAGCCAAGTAGTGGGTAATGATCCTGTACCATTTCCTCAGAACTTGCAAATTTTTGTTACGAGTTTTTGGATGTTTTGTAAATCGAGACAATCAGAAAATTCAAAGTAAAGACAGAGATTTTAATTAACCTTTTTTTATCGACATAAAATTAAACTTGAACAATAAAAGATTGTTTATACCCCTCGTTAAATCTGTTTATTATATATACATGACCAATTGTAAATTAAGTCCCTATATCTACCATAATACTGTCTATAACAATCAGACATACTAACAATATTTATACAAATCCTTTCGTATAAGTTTAAGTAATTAAAACTAACATCTACAAAATAACTATTATTAAACAACTCAATATCTATATCATCCTTAATTTTATTTAATTAACTTGTTCAATTTTCTTAGTTTTTTCTTATAGCCAAGTAGTGGGTAATGATCCTGTACCATTTCCTCAGAACTTGCAAATTTTTGTTACGAGTTTTTGGATGTTTTGTAAATCGAGACAATCAGAAAATTCAAAGTAAAGACAGAGATTTTAATTAACCTTTTTTTATCGACATAAAATTAAACTTGAACAATAAAAGATTGTTTATACCCCTCGTTAAATCTGTTTATTATATATACATGACCAATTGTAAATTAAGTCCCTATATCTACCATAATACTGTCTATAACAATCAGACATACTAACAATATTTATACAAATCCTTTCGTATAAGTTTAAGTAATTAAAACTAACATCTACAAAATAACTATTATTAAACAACTCAATATCTATATCATCCTTAATTTTATTTAAACTACCTATTAGAGTACCTACAAGTTCTTGACTGGAAATTAAATAACTATTTATGTCTCTCACTCGTTTAACTAACTCTGCGTCCGTTTCTTTTTCAAGATGTAGTAGGTCTCTACCGAGATCATCTAGCTTCTTCTTTTTCCACGACAATTCCGTTTGGATATCGATTGGTAAATTAATCCATTCAGAAGGTCTCCGCAGCATTTTTTTAGCACACAAATTGTACAACGTGTCATTTGGTACGGGAACGACGGCACGTTCTAGCATTGTATCTATGCTACACCAAAAAGATTGACATTTGAAGACAAAGTTTTCAAAAAAGGACGCACTCAATTGATTTATGGCACTATAACACATTGACAACTCTTCAATATTTAAATTGTATTTTTCGTTTAATTTTTCCAAATTTTTTACACTTACAGATAAATTCAATAGGCGTACTAGGTCTTCCATTATAACCGTATATAATGATAAAAACCAAATTACATAAACAGACAAGTATGCTCTTTTCTTTATATTGACACTACCCTACTACCTACAAATTAAATAACAGTACTCGAGGTCAAAGTCCAAGACCATGACCTTGGGGAGGTCAAAGTCCAAGACCATGACCTTGGGAAAAACCCAATGCTACGACAAGTTCATAGTCCAAGGCCATGACTTGAGGAAACCCATTGCAATGGCCTCGGGAAATACCCAAATAAGAAATGTACGCTCTAATTTCAGTTAGTATTTGACTACCGACTCATTAACATCACCTAACGTATTGTTACAAGTTTTATTAGCCTCGCATAATCTACTGCAGTTTACGTAATTATACAGTGCTAATCTGTGCATCTCTCTCTTTCTTATGTGTTAGGGTGTGTGTGTGTGTGTGTGATAAACTTGGAAAAAACAAGGATTTTCAAACAAAAACTAAGAAAAAGTAAGTACACAAATATTTTCTTGTTTTGCTTGCTTCTCGCTTTGCTTTTTCCTCTTCTTCTTCTTTGTAAAATTTGAAATGTATGGATTACCATTTTCTAAGAGTATGTACTTAGATTAGGTTTGTAATACAGCATCTCTTATTTTTCTCTACACCTCTCTCTTTTAAATTCGCTAGGAAAATCCCAGAGCACAATTTTAGTCCAAACTCAAATCCCAGAATCCAAATCACACAATCTCAACTCAGCATCCAAGACCACGACCTTGATCCAGAATCCATAATCACAACCCTGCCCCAGGATCCAAGACCATGATCCTGTACCAAAGTCACGATCTTGGAAAAACCTCAAAAACCATGATCTTGAGGAAAACCCAAGGCCACGACCTTGGGAAAACCCAAAGCCACGACCTTGGGGAAAACCCAAAGCCACGACCTTGGGAAAAACCCAAAGCCACGACCTTGGGAAAAACCCAAAGCCACGACCTTGGGAAAAACCCAAGGTCAGGGAAAAACCCAAGGCCACGACCTTGGGAAAAACCCAAGGTCTCCGTGACGTCACAGAAAGTGGTGGGGGAAGTGCCGGGTCTTCTACTACCCTCTAATGTTTTTTTTCATATTTCATCTATTTCAAATAAAGTTTTTTGTATATATATTTAAATTATGTTTTCATAGGTGTTGTGCTCAAAAACGACACTACTAAAAAATTAATAATTCGCCGCAAGCTATAAATTTTACAATAATTACGTAGTCAAAACCAAGTTTAAACCAAATTTGTGTTATACGTGGTTTTAGCTAAGTAATTGTAGTGTAATTCATTGCTTTCTCAGCCCGTATGTCGCATAACTAGTCGCCATTACCTACTTTTGCATTTTCTTTTCCCAAAAAAGTTTGTTGTAACATTACAAATAATATCATGAAGCATCTTATAATGTAAGTCAAGCAGAAGCCCAACGAAACACGCAAAAACCTTTGAACGCGGTTTTCTCAAAAGTTGCTTTAATGGAGATGCGGGGGTCTTTCTTAACAGGGCAGTATACTCCCACTTCTTGTGAGGCGCAGAAGCGAGAATTTGCACCGGATTGCGCAGAAGTCATCGATTAGCATTCATCAAGTCGCCAATAAACAATTCACCATTAAGAATTCATGGCCTTCGTTGTTCACAATCGATGTCGATTGAGTTTAACCTTATATGCTGCTAAAAAAAGATGAATTTCTCTGATCACGTCACAAGGTCATTACCTTGGGATTTCCCAAGGTCGCATGGTCTTGGAAATGTATAATGGACTTGTGAATCGAGAAAACACCAACATAATGACCTTGCGACATAATCGGAGTAATCCCAAGGTCATGACCTTGTGGCGTTTCAAAAGTGGTGGGATATAGTGTCCCTGTTCCACTATGGTTTGAACACGGCTTAACACTCATAACGGACACAACACTTCGTACTTAATTTTGACCGATAATTTATATTTCATGCTCGATTTTTTGTTATCAGACGCAAATTTGTCTATTAAACACGTCTCGAATGAACAACCAAGAGACGTGTCTGTCGGTTTCCAAAGCAGTGAATGCAGATTAAATTTCTTTTAATATTTCTTATTTCTTCCTAATAAATTTACAACAATTGGTTTTTGATAATAATACAGAAATAATACAGAAATTTGAATGAAATTACAATGATGCTTTTTATTTTACACCGGAAAAAATGTTTCTAAGGAAAACTAAAACACTATTAAAAACAATCTACAACTATAACTTAAAATTACTTAGTATGGAATTCTATGGTATCGCTAAGACAGTAAATTAATCAACTTTAACTTATACCACGGCATAAAACGTTGCAAACGGCAAACTTGGGCTCCAAAACTTTAATACGATGAAGATGTTTCCAAACGACGGACAGTGGCTGTTCTTTTCTTGACACCACTCGTATCCCACTTAATTCTCAAAAACTTGCACGTCCAAACAAACCGTATATCAACAAATTTTGCCCAATAAACGGACCTTAGTTACCTCAAGTTAGTAGTAGTAATAAAAATACAATTTTTCCCAATGATTAAATTCAACTCGTTTTCTCCGAAACACTTGTCTTATCTCACACACATAAAAAGAAAAACCAGGGGAAAAACAAATAAATTAACTCAACTGTCAATTATCGCTAACAAGGACACTTGATTAGAAATAAGAATTGTATAATGTAAATAGACTCCACGACATTAAACACAAAAAACCAAATTAATTAATTAATTAATTAATATTTTATCCGTAATCGGAATGATGAATATATTAATTTCGTGACCTAATACCTTCTGGTACCAAATTGACACTTCTTTAAATTGAGTTTAATATTATACAGAGGGATTAAAAAATTCAGCGTCAGTTGGTGGTGATAGGGTGTTTATCGTCAACGAACCTCAATACACTTGTTAAGACTGACCTGTCATATAATTTCGAGTTGTGAATTCTAACTTACCTACTACTTTATTCAATGAAATGGTTTTGTCAGTTACATGGTATGTTAAAAATTAAACGCTGAATTTTTTTAATCGCTCGTTACTTCTTAGTTAATTCTAATGAAGTCGATTGCCTTGCTTTGATATTCGAAAAGATCGTCAATGTATGTCTGTACGGCAAACAATTTATTTATACCATAAGTGTTGATTGCGGTTAGATTACCTACTACCTTTCCCATCTAATTTAATGCTCCAAAAACATTTACATGCATCCAATTTACTAAAAAATTTACTTCCTGTTAAATTTTTCGCAATCTGATCTAATGAGTGTAATTGAAAATGTTTACGTTTAATTGGTTTTTTTTAAATACCTAGGACCTAAACAAATTTGATGACTAGACCTTTTTTTATTATAACTATGCATGCCGACCTTCTCGATTATCTGATACTTCCAAATTTCGTGTAATTCAGCTCAAGTGCTTATAGAATTTGCCACGCGACGATTATCTATTTATATCCACTAGTATTGTGTTGTGACCAGTGGGGAGCGAACTTTGTAATTTAACTTAGGGGTTGTATGTAAATTATTGTTACGTTAACAAAATTTATAATGAGATCCTCAATTACCCTTGTCGCGTTTACAAAAATAATATAATTGCTCAACGGCCATTTTGTACTTTTGTACTTAGTATGAAACCTTTTTTGTTAAATGGCTGCCGCATTGAACCTTATTTACATCACAAATGGCAGTTTTGTTCAGTTGCCCAGAAACTGCATTTAATAATAGTAAATTTTTCTCAGTTGTCCGCAATAGTAATTACTGCAGAAGTAGTCACAGAATTAGTGTAATTTATGATTACCAATGTCCTGTACTCGGGAAATTAAGATACTACTTACCTCCTTAATATTGATTTGTACAATTAAATGCCTTCCTTCATTAGTGCTAGTGTAAAATTTTCTATCCAAAGTACAAAAACTTTTTTGCTCTGATTGTGGCAAAGATGTAAATGACACCGATGCATTAGTCAGTACGATGCGGCCAACCTACATTTTATACTAATAGTTCACTTTAATTTTATATAGAAAGTAAACGCAAGCAATTAATTTTTTGGAACAGAGACCATAAATTTACTAACCGGATTTGTATAATTTTTTGTAGTTTTTGAAATAAAACACTTTTTCATTCATTTTAGATGAGATGGAACACAATAAAGCGGAACTTTCCTTATATGCATCAAAAGGTAAATAAGATGCATTGAAACGGAAACAGTAGCTATGTTATTTTAAAACAGGATACACGTGTTTTTAATTGATGGGCTATTAATTCAGTACAAATCTTGTTATGGTGCTGTTGCAGGTGGGAGTAACACTTTTTAGCATGTTGGAGCTTCTGAAATAGGTATAGAAAAGTTAATATAATTGAATATTATTTATGGTTGTTTGTACATGAAACTGAAGGAATGTTTTAGGCTACAAAGTGGTTGAAATGGTCTTAGGCGTACTTCCATTTCTTTCCTAGGTGCGTGTAGTTGTTGAAGTTCGTTTGTCCAATTGTAATTACTCTAAAATTGTGCTATTTTCTATATTCCCTATTTTTATTCATTCCCAATGAATCTTTCAGATTACAAAATGCTTATCTATTGTCTCATACCTACACGACAAACGCCCTTTTTTGAGAGGCAAATTAACCACTGGCGCTTTTTTCGTCGTTTCGTATATGTACGTTGGCGAAGTCATGTTTGTAAGTGATCTGAAGTCCAGGTAACAGTACGCAAATTTGATAAGAAAAATATTTCGGAAGCAGTTCTAGTACAACAGTATCCTAAAGTGTTGAATATTTTACCTGCTTCCATAATCTATGCTTCCTGATTGCAATACAATTTCAAATGAAATATAAGAATAACCTGAAGCATTTTATAGGAAGTTGAATTGAGATAAAAGGTTTAGGAAGAGGTGTTCCAAAAATCGTGCGAGAGCCTTAGATGAACTTGGTTTAAAGAAAAATTGAAAGAGAATGAAAAATTACACGTTAAAATGATTTGAGGAGAACAAGAGGAGAATTCGGTGGTGAAGCATGCAATCCCAAGTCCTTCTCAAGTTCTCATTAGGTTTTCCCAAAGTTTTTAACAAGTTCGTCTCTGTTTTTTGGCAGATTCTCCTTAAATTATGTTCACGTTTCAATTAAGCTTCTCTCAACTCCTTTTTAACTGCTTCTTAATCTTCTCTTAAGCTTATTTAAAGGCTGCATCAAATCAAATTATTCTTCCTATGTTCATTGTTTGTCCATCTGAAGTTCTTTCTGGATTATTAAAAAAAAACTGTAACTAATTTTATGATTTCTGACTTTATTTGTCGCCGCCTGCGTACGGGGTAATATGTCCACACAAGCTTTTTAAACACGTCTTTCCTGCAGGGATTTTGTTTAAAATTCTGTTTCATTGTGTTTTGAAATAAACTTTTGTAATTTAAAATCAGTTATTAATATATGTTTATTCGAATCCAAAGTGCGACCTAGATAGACTTTTCATGTCCTATTTTCTCTATTCGTGCCAAGATTGATTTCAGGTGTTAATAGAAACATAATGACGTTAATAACTATTTCAATACACGCTGCTTGGTCACTAGTAATAACTATTTTGTTATTTTGGTTTGTAATTCTTGTACTTGACTAAATTTCTTTTTCGGGTTTCCAAACGTAGCGACATAAAAAATGCAAAATACAACAAGTTTAAATTTAGCCCCAAACACTATTGACACTGACTGTACTTTTAAAATACGAGTACAGCGACACAAACCATCGCTTTCGTGAAAGACTAGTTTGGTTGGCTTGACTGTATCGTGTGGTACATTGAACGGGTTTTCTGTATAGGAATATATGGACTTGTCTTTTAGTTGTTTGTCAGTCTGGATAGATATCAAATGCGACAGAGTAATTTTTTTAATTATTTCTGAAAGAGGAATACTCATTTAGGTTGTAGAATCTACCATGTATGCTACCCTTGATCGAGGCGTTCAATGGTTAGTGAAATATGGCCAAAAATGCGAAAATTGACTTCCATTTTCCAAGATGGCGGATGGATTTTTTTATAAGTTGTTAATGGGTAATTGGGTGGTAATACAACACATAGACTAAGAATTCCATTTTAGGGTATTAATGCTACGTAATATCCTAATATGACTAGACTATTACTGAAGTTCCATGTTTTGTTTCTTCAAGGTGCACACATAATTGTAACACAAATACACATTTTTGTTGTAGTTTATGTTTCACTAACATTGCCACGGCTATCATCTTCTCCCAGGGTAATAATAATGGTCTGTTCGTATCAACCCTTTATACTCCCAATATGTTTAGTTGAATTTTTCCCCATTTCAGCGGTTAGTTCTAACCCTTCTTTCCGTTACTACCAATATTCATGGTGAAAAGTTTGTCTGGTACATTGAATATACCTATCTTCACAAAAACATTTTTTTAACGATGTATAAGTTTGATACCAACCTACGTACTTTAAATTGGTGGTCAGTGGTGTGCTTCTGCATGGTCAAAAGGGGCATATTTGTGTAAAATAACAATCAATAACTTTTATTACACATTCTTAAAGAATATACTTTTTTCGATAAGCAGCATAATCACACTTAAGAGAAAAACTTAAATTAAGGAAATTAATTAACTCAATTTTATTTCTTTTATCGTGTATTTACGTTGATTCTGTCTTTCGAAAAGAAAGCGCATTTCATTAAAAAAGTGGCCTCCTTAGCTGTGTAGGCGGTAAACGTACACCACTGTAAATGATTTGTAAGCATGTAGGTTTACTTTTTTTAACGATTTTTGATACAATATTGCTTTCACATAACTAACAAAAGAATAATGTCTGAAAGTTTTTTATGCTGCTATATCCAAAAAAGTGTACTCTTTTTAGGAATGTGTAATGAACACTGGTGGATGTCCCTTTGACCATGCAGAAGTATGCCACTGACTATAAATTAGGAGTACGCAGGTTAGTAGCAAATTTTTCATAATATTGCATGCCATAAACATAAATAGCTTCTTTAAAAAAAAACGTTGTTTTGAAGATATGTATTCGGTGACAACATTTTCACCCTGTACGTATGTACCTGCTATAGTAATTGTTTGCAATGTTCCACATTAATTCAATTAGAATAGAAATACAATGGTAAAACCATATTGCTCCGCTGAATTAAAGTAAAAGTTCAGGTTCAGATTCACTTTACGATAATTCTATATTTATTATAATTAGATCAATAACATTAATCCAGATATCCTACATCAAAATAAAACAAATGAACGTTTACTTTCTTATTGAACCTTGAAGACCAAACGAAATTTGCAGTAAAATGGTTTTCATCGCAATTAATGTTCCAAATGTTCACCATTAACTGCAAGGCGGCAACACCTATCACAGAAAGCTTGAAATAAAAATTAATTTCTTCTACATGGGTGCTAACGTGAAAAGAGAAAAAAAATCTCTATCAAATGAGCCTAATGAAAGTGTGTATTGCTATTTAAAATTCAATTTTTTTCGTTATTCATTTGTTTTGTAAAATATAAACACTGGAATGCTGCCTTATTATGGGAAATAAAATGTTAAACCACTTGCATATAGAAAAAATGTTATATAGGGACAGTCGATATTTAATACTATATTCCATACATAATGGGCACCCTGTATGTATGAGTTTACCCTATCCCGTTGTACCGCTCCAGTTATATAAATTTTTATATTGTTTGCTCTTGAAAAGTTCATCGAAAATGTGCAAGACTGTCCAGCAATTTAGGACAAAGCATGTTGACATCCGAAAATATGCAAAAAGTATATTTTCGTACTTTATTAAAAAAATCTAGAACCGACTGCTGGATTTACTATCCACAAAAAACGGATGTATCCAGCAACGACGTTTTTGTGGCTCTTTTTCAGCAGTTGAGAGCTGTAATCCAGCACCACCTTTGGCGACGTTAAGCTCGACATTCACGATCAGTTTACGTTGAACTGATCAGTTAAAACTGATGTCAGTTAAAACGATTTCGCCACTCACTGGCTTAAAACCGGCGTTCATTTCTCGATTGATCGTGCCGTGTAAAGACGTGCGTTCCGACTACCTCTTTATTAAAAGCACTTCTTAAACTGTTGATTTTTTTAGTAACCGAATCTATATTTGCATTCTTGTCTTGTTTCCGCAATAGTTGCAACAGCTCCTCCAATTCTAATAATCTTTTTTGCTTATTTTTATAAAATTTATCATTTGTTTTCTACAAACATTCAGACTCATGGTATTTTTCAATAAATTCGGTCGTTACTGCACGTCCAGACGCCATCCCGGTGAAGTTTTAACCGTGAACTGACGGGCACGAGCATTCACGGTCAGTTTGGAGTGATGCAAACGAACTTAAGCCAGGGGATTTATGGTGCGCCCGGAAAATCCGTGAGTTGTCGTAAAATGTCGTAAAATTGTACTCTGTTATCCTCTTCTGTTAGTTAGTCTCTGAATGTATCTTTGTATTTTGTTTGTAATATTTTTTTTTCCAATGACGACCGTAAGTGTACCCACACGGATAACGGTATAATAAATATTATTATTATTATTATTATATTATTAAAACCAATTTAGCGGTTTAACCGAGGGTTTAACACTCACGGTCAGTTTTTGGATTTACGTCAGTTCAACCTGATCAGTTAAACTGATCGTGAATGTCGAGCTTTACAATTGCTAATAAATAAATAAAAGGATGCGTTTTTTTTCCGATGGCACTGTAGACGCATGCAACCTTCCGGTTTTGTAGGATGCGTTTCGAAAGGTTGCGTTTAAAACGCATAGTGCATTCAGGCACTTAGTGTTGCGTAACAAGATGTGAATGTCCGCTTTTTTTTCATGAGGAGTTTGGTATCTCCGTTACTTTGTGGTATTAAGCGTTGACTAACACGATTACCGACGGTCCCCTTAAATTTTTTAATGCTTTTTACACTTCGTTTATCATTTTGCTATGAACGCCAAATAGTTGGATTTTGAAAAAATTCACGCTTCACCTAGAAATAAGAATCGATGAAAACCGTTTACTTTTATCGCATAGGGTATTCTTTCGCGAGAAAATGACATGCAACTCCATTAAGTTTTGTCGGGTTCATATTTTTTGTATTTAAACACGATATCTTGCAATATTAAACTTTAACATACAATTGAATGGATTGGAGGATATTGTTAATAAATAACAGGCATTACATACTGTTCGCACATCTACATACAACGAACTTATATGTTTGTAACTTTCTTAATCGATTACTTTTTTTCAGTGTCTATGTTGTTAACAATTTCAGAAAATGTTACTAACACTGTCGAGCTCTTTAGCTTTAAAGTTGCTGCAACACGCTGGAATAAATACAAGTTATGTTCTTGAATAACGGAAAATACACACAATTCCCATATGAAGTAAGAGACCACCCTTTTTATTGTCTCTTTTTAAAATATCTTTAGGTTTACCAATTGCAATGAAAACTTCAATTTTGTTCTGCAGAGTAGGTATAGAAAACCGAAAGTTAATAATGAAAGGGGAAAACTACGTATCAAAAACTCGAACGTCAACGTCTAATATTATAGATATTATAGACATATAAACGTTTGACAGCGATAATATAAACAAGTCCCTAATATATTTCGAATTGAAAATAACAGAAACAACTTTAAATTGGTATGGCGTTTCGTTATGTCGACGAGCAACGGAATTTATATTGGAAAAGTGTATAACTGTATAATCATGATATCAAGCAGGTCGGACATTAAGATATTTCTTTGCACATAGCTATAAAGCTGCAAAGGAAAAGTGTTGTAAATGTAAAGTCTGAAGGACATTTTTGTTGGGGACAAAACGTTTTGAACTCGAATACTGTTTATATTGCCGAAATTCATTCAGAGCAGAAATAGAAAAGGTCGTTATTTGAAAAGAATTTTCTCAAACGACTTGCGGATTCTCTCAAAGGTTTTTACATAATATGAAAAATGAAATTCTACGGCGAAGGGAATATTAGATACATAGGTACAATGCGCCACAATTAATTTTTAACGGACGTCTTTAGTAGGCCATCCACTGCGTATGAATGTATTCGTTATAAAAAATTTGTATCTAATGGAATACTGAATTGTGTTTCAGTAGAAATCAAGTCGACGGTACCTAAATGGGAAAAACGTGCTTACGAAGTTATTAAATTCTTGCGGGCAAAAAATTCTATACGGCAATCAATCACACATAATTCTTGGCGATGAATGTCAAATGTTTGAGTGTGCTTAACAACTTGTTAAAATCTCGTGGTAACTTTTAATTGGGACCCTAGGAAATTGCGCTACAGGCTTCACGATCTACAACTTTTCGGCAAATTATGAACTAGGAAATATAATTAACCTTAATTTTTGAGTGCGTCTATATGAGTATAGGCCGTGTTAGGAGAAATGATCAAACCTTTTTTTTTAAGGAATGAAAACAAAGATCAAGATTTGATTGATGGAATAAGGAACCCCAATATTATAAGTAAGTTAATAAAACGACGAAAGGATGTGGATTTCTTGCGGACGAAACAACAAAAGTAAAAGTGTTCTCTAGCACATGATTATACGCCGCCGTTTACTAAAGGAGCAAGTGCCGTGAGATTAAAACAACCTTAAGAATTCGGAACTTTGATAAGAAAGAAAAACGACTAAAACACTTCGATGTGGGTATTAGAAACACAAAAAAAACAACAATTTCAATGGCTCAGAGGATGTAAGAACATGGACAATGATATTAAACAATTCTTAGAAGTTTACAACTGTCATATTTAGTTTGTAATTTATTCTTTGTGCATTACTTATCGTTTGGTGAATAATAATTGTCTGTCTGTTTCGTAAATTTTAAAAACGAGTCCTTGATTGTGACGTTTTACCAATATTGTAACAGTTCAGATTTTAACATTGCGAACCAAATGGTACCACAGTATCGGCGCAATCGTTAAACGCCTTTTCAACTTGCGTTGATATCTTCAGTAAGGTGAGTCAAAGGTTTAGCAATTGTGGCGAAAACCCTGGTGTGCAACTATAATTCAATGGGTTCAATTTATCCAAGATCATCGGCCCAAGAAAGTAGCTACCCTTTGTCTGTTAAATTTAAATTAACTGCAAATTCAGAAATTTGGTGTCGTATTATTTCATATGGTGTGTCTGTTTGTATTTCCAGCACAACTTGCAACTTAAGGGTCTTTAAAATGAAACAATCGTTTTAGTGGGGTGGAAGCTCGGGTGGAAGTCTCGAACGAAATTATTTTCTCGTTTTGTCAGCTAAAAGAATTATATTTTCTCAATTGATTTTTCTTGTTGTATTTCCAACAACCCTACAGCCATTCCTGATGTCTTCCATAATAAAATTATAATATAATACGATATATAAGAAAATTCGAAATTATGGTTAATGAATGTTTATTTGTAAAAAAAATTAAAAACATTCCCGTTTGTAAAAAAAATGTCATGAAAAGCTACGCATAATCGCAGCACAACAAAAAGGAAACTAAAAATAAACAACTGGTGTTCATGAAGGTATCTACCAAACGAAGGTTCTTTTATTAGGTTGGACTCGCACCGAAGACTGCCAAATTATGTTAAAACAACTGTGAACTGTATTAAATCCTTTTAATAAAGAAGCTTGTGCACTGCTCTCTTATTTTAAATAATCAAAAAAGGTGTTTGACTTTGCGTGACTACCGCGTAGACGTGTTTTGTGTACTTGCTCTCATTATAGTTTCATTACTGATATTGACGCGTAACCTAACCGCAAATTTAAAGGAATTTGTGTCGCCATCAATTAATTTTCTAAATGTCATTCGAACACGAACCATGCACTGATTAGATTTACTTATTTTTTATGCAAACGGTTTGAAATTCCGGTTCCATCATGTTGCAAAAGATCAAATACTTCATGGTGCATTGAGAATTTGGACAATGCCCACATTTTCCTATGATGGGTTAATTTAGATAAATAGCTTTTTAATGTGCGTATGTCTGTTAACTTCTTAGAAAATTCTACGCATATTAGTAATTATTATCCAGTCACTGTAACTGAAAAAGTGAGCACTCAATCAAGGGGTACTAACAGTGTATATTTTCTGAAAAGTGAGTTGATCGTTAGTTGTTAATGTTATCAACTGTATTAATGACAAATATGATTTATGAACTATGATTCCGTCTAAGAATTATACCATTTGCATAGCGGCCTTATTTCTAAAATTAAATCAATTTATATCATTTATTTTTGTTATTTACCCCGTGCAAGTGTAGTATTACAGTCATACGCGTGCTTCTTCTTTTGTAGTTGCTATAAAATCATTCAGTAATATGCCTTTCAAGGTAATGAAATAAATCGACGAGTCGAAAAGTATGGTAAACTATATTTGCTGATACTCGACTACTGTGGGCAGAATGTGCTACGATCATTTTTTACACTCATTTGTATCGCAATCAACAGAGCAAGAGAAAAAAGATGTTGATTTTTCAGCATTTCTATAGTGACCATGCAACAAATAATCGACACTAATTATTAACGTGTTTATTGACTAAAAATACAAATAAAGTAAATTGATTCTAATCTTGATTTGGTGATATCATTCGGTAATATCATTGAATAAAAACACTATAAAGGCGCGGTTACACGGCCCGTGGTTTGGCGATCCACGAGCCAGGGCTCGTGGATTGCAATGGATCGCATTTTGGCGAGCCAGGTCTAGTTACACGGCACGTGTTTTGACGATCCATGAACCAACTCAAAGCTCGTATTGTCGTCGGAGCATACAGGAAGTAGGCAAAAATGCATTGGCGAGCCACGAGCAATTGCGATCCAACGCGAGCCTACCGATCCTACCCCGAGCTTTCCTTTGACTCGCACCATAATTACCGACACCGAATGGATCGCACAAGCTTGGCACACCGAGCCACGAGCTTTGGCGAGCCTGTTGTGTTACACGGCGCGTGGATCGTGGTTCGCCGTGCCAAACTCGCCGAGCCACGCGCCATGTAACCGCGCCTTAAGAAGCCTAACGCTTATGGAAGAAAGCGCGACAAATCCCCTTGCACCCGCATTGGTTGTGACCCCCGAACTCTCTTTGCGGTAAATAGGAGGAAAGCAAATTCTCATTCTTCTCAGTTCACAAGAATCGACACTATTGACAGTGTTCCCATTATATTCTCAGTTCAATCTCTGTCGCGCTTTATTTCCACGGGGTTAGGCTTCTTATAGTGTTTTTATTCAATGGTAATATGTACTGTACATGTACTGTAAAATAGGAAGACTTGCGAAAGGAAGATGGGTGGAAAGACTTACTTGCTGTTTCTAAGTAGGTTCAATAAACAAACGAAGGCGATAAACGATGGTGACTGACGTTGGTTGCTTTTTGCTGGCAAAATGGCATTCTGCTTTTTAATAGACACGCTCATTATTGATGGTTGGAGGACGATATCTTGTATTTTTCTTCGATTGTTGTTTGATAAATGCTCAGATGCTAACCTCGACGGCTCATGCGCCGCACACAACAAGTTGGTATACAAAGATAGGCGAAATAGTTATATACAGGGCGTCCTAAAAATAATTTCTTTGATGGAGTTTGAAAGGAATAATTAAAAGGTAACACTGCTATTTTGGGGACGCAACTCTGACCATTTAGTGACGTGAGAAAGTTGGTGGCGCCCGTCTGCCTGGAGTTAAAAAGCAGAGTTAATGGGTGATACGGGTAATTTTCTGAAGATTTTGACCCGCTCGTTATCAGATCGTGAAAACTAAAGGTTTTTTTTTAATTCCAGAGGTTTCTGCCTAATGACTTTCAAATGGATGGTATTTGTTAGTAGGGATCAAGTTTATTGGGAAGATTAGTGAAGATTGCCGCTCGGAATCTTTTGCGGTCATTTTGAAGGCGCATTTCCTACAAATTGAGAAAGTAGGGATGAAGCAGTTAGACATTTTTGGGATGATTACTTCGGTAGCTGCTAAGCAGTACAGTTCGTGACAGCGAACACAGAATTATTACGCGAGTGGCCACGAAGCAGTACTGTTTAAATTCAGCGCTGAGATGGTGTTACGGTTAAATTAGGTCTTCGGCCACTAAAGCGCTGGGTGCGCGTTCCGCAATAGTTAATTCGATGGACGGTTCGGGAACTGTTAGTCATCTGAGATCCAGAAGCGATCAGAAAGAATTATCGTATTGTTTAGTGCGAGATCCGTATGCTAAAACCAGAAATATAATAAAGTTTGTGAACAAAAAATAATAGAAGGGTTGTATATTTGGAGTTATATAAAGACAAGGGTGTGCACTGCACACTAATAAGACAAGATACTGAAAAATAGGCAAGAAATTCAGCACCAAACTAGAATGCTACTAGATCTGAGGTATGAAGAAGATTAGAAAAAAAATCAGAGGAGGAGGAAATTAAATGGCAAGTTCAACAGAGAGATTGAACATATTTTCTTAGTGTCGGCAGCAATAAACACAAGATCACAGTTGACGAGTATTCTAGAACCAATTCAAGTTGCTAATGAAGAAGAAAAACCAAGATTCAATTCAGATTCAAGGAATCAAGATACCAGAGGAGATGATAATAGAAGACAGGTGAATTACATTGGAGGAGAATATGACAACAATAGGAGGGGAAGGTACGACTCGAATAGAAACCAGGCGACTCGAATAGATACCAGGAAGATTGGAAGGGACCGAATCAAAATATTAATAGAAATTCGGAAGACTACGAAGTCTCGGACCAGGAGCTCCACTAGTCCCTCAGAAGTTCCAAAGCAAGGAGCAAGTAAACATTTAATAAATTCAAAGGTATTATGAAGAAACTAGAAGGAAATCAGAAAAGAAAACATGTGAAGAAGATGAAAAAGAAGTAGTAACTAAACAAATTAAAGAAAGTAAAGAAGTTAATCACAAGGAAGAAGAACATTTTAATAATTTAATTGAAGATTTGAAACAAGTGAAGCAAGAAATTCAAGAAGATCAAGAAAAAGAAAGAATGAAATGCCAAGCAGTCAGTTTGGGGAAGTTGGAGGGGGTAGGAGATCCCGAAGAAATAACAATTTGTAAGCAACCAGAAAAATATTTTTGAAAGGCTAATCAGAGCTTAAGGTCTTTTGCTAGCCCAAGAATTCAATGTGAAACTTAAGAAGATACAAGAAAAGAGAATAACAAGTGTGGAGCAAAAATATATGAAGGAAGAAAAAAAAGTAATGTTATTACAAAACATGTACATGTACAAGAAGTTAGAACAAGAAGTGAAGGTTATTAAAGAACATAAACGGTAGTTAACAGAAGAAAAGAAGACAAAAATTCAAGGCACAATATTCCAAGTTACTGCGCGAAGAAAAATTCGACAAAAACGAAAAAAAGAAGTTGAACAATACCGACACCAAATGAAGAAGTGAAGATTTATGCTACAGGATTTTTGAAGCAGAAGATAAACAGAGAGAAGGTCAATCAAGTGACAACTATAAGAAAAATGAAAATTGATTATGAAGATAAGGAAGTGAAGAAAATTTTTAAGAATTTGAACCGTGAAGTAAGAAAACTTATTTCAAAGAGTACAAACGTTTAAGTAAATAAAAAAGAATCTCTAACCGCCTGATAGAGCAACCAGATGGGAGTTACTCTTTTGGTCTCCTCGTTCTTTACTTAAGTTCGGTCTTTCAAACGGATGCCGGAGAACGTATCTTGTCATCTTGATCTAAATTGTAATACATAATGTATTTCAGTTCCTTCGAAATTTATCGAAGCTATACCCATTCTTAAAACAAATACTTTTTGAAGTGCAAGTGTGATTGAGGTTTATTAATTCCATTGATTTTAAAATAGCAAAACAGGTCTAGTGCTTACAGTTCCAGTTGCAACCTTTTATTCTATTACAATAAATACCTAAGATCACAATCAGCAACCATGATTCATTATGCTGACGTAGGTACATTCGTTAATGCTATCTGTGGTACCTACTAGTAAAAAATTTGGTTAGATAAGTATTGGATGTTCTGGAACTGTGGAAGTATTATAAAGACGTCAGCCATGAATATTTTATCACTCTTAACATAATTAATTGCATAAAATGCACTATTTCTCACGGAGAACGCCTCCGTTTAGTTTCACCAAATATAACCTAATGTTTTATTCAGATCAAATGTTAAAGCCCACGAGCTATAGGTACCTATTCTAAAAAGTCTTCAAGCCGTTAATTAGTTACGGAATTGAAGATTAGACATTTTAATTAAATATAATTAAAATGGTACAAAAATCAACAATTTAAGTAAAATCTCACGAGATTTAATTTTAATGCGTGAATTATATTTGCATGTTCTCCCTAAAGCGAAACATTCAAAATACTACGTACTCATATAACCAAATAAAATATGTAGAACAACATTGCAAACTTCTCTAAAGCAATGACTGATGGCTAACTGAGATGATAATATCTAGAATAAGAAACCCGAATTAAATTTTAATCTCAGTAGATGGGACATTAACATAATTGGAATACAGTTATTATATTGCCGTATCAGATGGCTGCGAATTGTAATGACACTTTAATAACAAAGTTGTTTATATAAAATTCTGGGAAAGGAATTATGTAATATGAGAAAAAGAACTAGTAAGAGTTATATAATTAAAGTTGTGTGTTGCACAGTTCATATTTTAATTTTCACAACCCTTTACTAGGATGCATATTAATAAATAAAATTTCCTCATGCTATGAGTATCAAAGGAGAAACTTAATTTAATGAGGCAATAACAGTACACCACCTTTAATACAAAATGAAACTATCCCATTCAGAGAATTATGATACTAGAGCCCAATTATTATAACAAGATGAGGTATAATTGTAGTTAATTGTAAGAAACGAAGGGAAAGTAAATTGTCTACGTTAATAGTTTTGCAGGCAAATTTGGTTAACCAATTGAAATATTCACTTTGCGCATATTAGAAACGGCTTTCCCGTAGAAATGACAGATATTATACTAAACTATATCAAATCGCGCTAAGTAGATCAACAGTGACGCAAAAATGTATGTTATCGTTGCAGGGGCACTCTTAATTGTATTAATGTCTGTAATAAATTTCTCAGATCTCATGTTTTTGGTACTGTGGACAGGACATTTTCATTGGTGAAAGCTCTGCAATTAAATTTTGTTGAAAATTTTAAAACCAATATCACACGCTGTTTTTAGAATTTTCAACGCGCCGCCCCTCATGTGTAGGTACTTACACGTGTATGTTTCTTTCACTTCCAGCCACTGGCTGGCATGTTCTGGAATACAATTCGACTTTGTAAGACTGATCTATTTTCTATCCACAATAGCATATCTAGCGCTATATAATTCTTATACCTCCCAAAAAATCGCTTCCTGGTCATTTATACGAAAAGGAAAATGATAATTTTCACCAAGGCATTTTGGTTCCTGAACATTTCGGGTAATTACTATTTCAGGGCCCTACAAGTATGCAGAGTTTCTGAAAAGTAAATATACTGCTGTGTGCAATATGGCATGAGTGTTCATTAGTTAATAATTATGTAAAATTGAAAATTTTCTTTTCTTTATTTTCATATACGAGTATTTTTTACGTAAAAATGATAGTTATTGAGTTATTTTGCAATAAAACACAAAATGGTCCCATTTTTTTTGACAAGCTGAAAAAATATACTTTCGGGTCGAATTTTTGGAAGAATTTTATATGGTGGGTATTGTTAATGATGATAAAACAAAGCAATTGACGAAAAAGAATCTTTCCTAGGAATTTTTTCGGCAAAAATGACGCCTGGACTTATACAATTATACATTAAAATATTTATATTATATTTTATTAATGTATGGGAATTTTTCTTAAGAAGAGTGTACATATGCGTGTTTTATTATTAAATGCAAATCTAATTAAATTTCTTGCTGTTGACTTCTTAATAAAGGATACCGCAGCACGCGTCTCACTCTACCGCGTTACAGTATATGCGCCGAAACGAGATGACATGAAAATATTTAGCTGCATCTGCCATGAAAATGCTACCTTCTTTTCAAATTTTCACTTCACGTATCGATTAAGTACATTTTTTCATACATTTTAAACAACTTTTAATCTGGCACTGTATCACGCGATTTTGGGTGACACTATTAAATTTTGACTTATAATGAAAATGATAATGGGAGAAAATTTTCATTGAAGCAACAAAAACAAAACTTATTTGGATTTTTTAAATTTTTACTGGAATTCAAATCGGCACATAATTTTCTGATATCGCATAGAAAATAAATCTTCGTTTTAACACACATTACAGCAACACAATGATGAAACACAAAAGATAAAATAAACAAAGCTAAACAGAAAAACAAGTTATCTGAAGGCTTTATTGAAACATTTCACCCCATTACAAATGGTCAAATGCAAAAAAAATTAGTCTCAAATGTACTCACTACTTTGTAGTAATTTATTTATTTATTTATTTATTTATTATCCCTCTCTTGTTCTGGGCTCTCAACAGGCTTGCGCCCAATTACAGAGTGACCCGCATAATGTTATTTAGAGGTGCGTCTGCTGAAGGTCTTAAGTTGGTCTATACTACTCCGGTATTTACCTCACGAATTAGGAAAACTGCAGGAAAACCTAATTCAGAGTAGCCGGTAGAATACTCGGAACTGGTCTAAGGTAATTTCCATCTCCGCCACAGATGAAAAATTGACCTCAACCCAGGTTCGAACACCCGACCTCCGGATTTACAACCCAACGCTCTACCACTGAGCCATAAGGCCGGTTATTATTATACAAATTTTTGTCCGATTCCGAAAGTACAGAAGCGATAAACGACGAAAACAAACACTTCAATGAATTATTTAAAAAAATTACACCACCGTGCGCACAACTTTCTTCATTCTTTTTTAAATCATCAACATTGTTCCATGACGATTGACAAGATTAAACTGGCATCTCGGATACAAACTTTAATTTCAACCAAAACACAACTTCAAAATTGATTATTTCTTTCATGTAGTAAAATAATTAGAATTGCTATGGTTAATTTGCAAACGTCAACATTTTACCGCGGTTAAAAATATGTCAAAGTTTTATCGCTTCTGATTTTATATTAGTTTCAAATATTACGCGCATTCTTTCCCAACTCAGGCCACCTCCTTGGTTATGTGAATCTTTCCCGGTAGAAACACCGAAATGGATCTTATTTTCTGAACGAAAAAATCACGACTGGCAAAAAAATCATGTGATACAGTGTTATAACTGTTGAACCCAAAATTATTAGACACAATTAATCAAATAAGGCTGCAAAAAAGGCGCTCAGGACCAGAATACAGGCAATAAGCGACCTAACGAAAAAATTAATTAAAGAAATCGAAATTACCTTGAAGTTCAAAGGATCCGGTCAATTGCGCTTTCTATAACTGATGCAAAAACGTAGACACAAATGATGATGTTTCGTAACTTTACTTCTTTGATTGCACGTAACGTGAATTTCGATTTACACGACACTGACTTTGTTTGAATTACAGTTGTAAAATTTTCTCTTTGACAGTGCAAAAGGGGCACAAACGAAAAACGATGGATAAACACACCATTCTGAATAACTTTTCCGTAAGCGTAGATAAACGCTTTAGCTCGGCTCGAATAAAACGTGCAGTTTTAATAACGGAATAAAGTCCCTTTAAACAACTCTATCCACAACAACTGTACAACTGGCAAGACGGCTGTCTTATCACCAAAACACGCTCAACTACCGCTGCTTACGATACATAAAAAACTCCACCGCCAAAAATCTAACGATTAACATCTTCCTCTGCCTTTTGGCATAATACCTGACAAAAGTTTCTTCCGCAGTTACATGTTTGTTCGAAGTAAGAGTAAAGTAGCTATATCTCAATGTCAGAGTCAATATCTATAAATGGTTCTGGAGACACTCAGAGCGTGATAGTATCGTACAACTTCTGAAAAAGTAACCTTGTTAACTTTGGCTAAACGTTACTAATAGATATACAGGTGAAAGTGAGCGGTAAGAAATTGAGTACAATGAATTACTCTCCCAATCCCTATTTTTCTTTAAACATACCTACCTACAAAATGGTGATAATAGGTTTCAGCGGCCATCTTTAATTGTTAACCGATTGACTTCTTTCCTTTAAACTAATAAAGTTCATATAAAAACTATTAATTAGAAACCACTAGATTTCAAGATTACTGAGTTCGCCTTTCTCGTCCTTCGTCATGGCATAAACAGCTAATCAGCTCTTTTTGTTACGTTAACATTGAATTAAAAATATAGAGCGCCGATTTCATTGGGAATCCATTGACTTTAAAAATTTAAAAATAACAGAATTTTGTAGAAACCAGCCCTCTAATGGAACCTTCTTGTATACCTCAAATCCCGAAAACTACGCTATCCTACCCAAAGTCAATTCCAAACCATTAATGTTGAGAAACCACCATAAATCTTATAAAAACGTGCCTACTCCCATGTACCCTAATTACTTACCTAAAAGAATCGAAAAAAATAAAAGTAGCTATCGGGCTCTGTCTACAGCTTTAGTGGTAATAAATTTACTTTGTCCTTTTCAGCATGTATATAGTACCACCTTTTGCGAAATCTCCATAATTAGTTGTAGTTCACAATTATAGATGTTCACGTCAATTCGAAAAAAAATAAACAACCTTAGAAACCGCATAAATTTTTCCAGGGCGATTGCACAGAAGGTCACCATTCAAAATGTACTTATAAAATATGCAAATGAAGGTCACTTTTCAGTGTAAAGTGGGTGAAAATAAAAGTTTATATGCATGGCGTTATTTTTAATGTTAATGCCGGCGCCTTACAATCCCTCGGGCCAAGGCTTACTGACCGGATCTGAAGTTTGGAAGATTCAAGTATTTCAAAAAAGTACAGGAAAAAATCTAATTTAATTAGTTGGTTTTTGTTGTAAATCCATTTATGGTGCTTTACGATTTTAATCAATTTTTATGAGAAATGCATTCAAAGCTGAATGTTAATGTTGTTTTAAGTCAGCTCTTTTTCTTGTCTGGGGAAGTAGGCGCTTATCGACTGATAATTACGTTTTAGTATCTATCTATAGCTGGCGTATAAAAATAAAACCCGAGCTTAAAACCTTATAAAATCTTTAGATGTAGAAGAGCGAGTTCTCCATAAGATGCTATAGCAACTACGTTTATGTTTCGGTTGTTGTCTGAAAAATAAATCGATACGCTTTTTATTTGATAGTCCAGGATTTGGCCAGTCAGGCTGGTTTTGTAGTAGAAGTTTGTTTTTTTTACGATCTCATGGTAAAAATCTGTCGCTTATGGAGCACCTAATAATTACAGCAGTTAGGGAATTGACAGCACGATAAATTATAACAACGTAAAGTGGAATAATAAAATCGACAAACAAAAAGAAAAGTGATGAAGTTTTTGACCTCCAAAGAAGCAAATACCACTGTTAGCAATTTATATGAAATAACTAGACCCATACTTTCTTGTGAAATCGTTGCAGTGCTTTGATGCATTTTTTTAATATTTTATTTTTTTATTTATTAATAATATTTAATAATAGTATAATAATAATTAAACCTAAAAACCTAGTTTTTCGAAAACACTATTTCATTTGTGTGCGCGTTTTGGGTAATTAAGTACCAACTTTAAGTTTACTTAGTGTATAGTTATTTTACATATCTATATATTCTTTATGCTATTTGAATACTTATTTTGCACGTTCTGCTAACGTAAAATCTGCATGTTACTTACTTTTACTCACTTTTACTCTCTAACCAACACCAAATAACAAAAATTAGAAACCATTCTTAATCTTCCCTAAATTTATAAAACAAAAGAGTACTCTAAGAAAAATACCCCTGAGTACAAAAACAACTGTACAGTGTATGAACTTAACTGAACCTGAAACAGTCAACGCCCTTCTAGCAACGGAATAAGGTAAAAATTAATTCCGCCACAGCCAGTTACAGCCAATCATCGCTCCCGTGAATTTTCTGATAATATGTAATTACTTCGAATTTACCGCATTCCAAACAAAATGGCCCTAGGTGCCCAAAAAACACCAACACAAACAAGGTCTCATCGTTGTGGCAAAGCTTTGGTCGATTATTTTTTGCGGAATCAACTTAATTATTTCTTTGAAATTACACTTTTATTTTCAAAAATGTATTAACTAAAAACTAAAACCTTGAGCATTCAATTAAATAAAACAGGGGATTTATTTTGAAGTTTTTAAATTTGATCCACGTTTTGATTGCGGTTTTGTTTGTTCACTTCGATATAGGTTATAAAACCGCAAAGCTTATTTCAAAAAACGAAAACGGCAAATAATATTCTGGAGTGTATTTGAACATTGTATCGCTGCAAACACTATTTGCTATGGAAGAGTTTTTAAGGTGGGAAAAAGAAAGCTTGGAAATTAAAGATTTTCGTTTAACAATTTTAGGAATATTCTTGATCAACGCTGCCAAAAATATGTAAATTATAAGGATTTGGTTCTCGCTTTGAACAATGAAAATTTAATAGTAGTGAACTTGTTTACAATTTCCCCAAATTTGAATTAATTGAGTCCAAGATCATATGGAATGTCACAACGAGCGATTTTTGTACAAATAAATTTTTAATTAATATGAACAAAAGCTTGATTCTGGTTTACTTTTAATCGTTTGTTTCAGAACTTGCAAAAACTTTAGAGTTTAATTTTATAGCTCCTTTCTTGCTTTTTGTTTAAGAACAGTGCCAAGAAACAATTGCTGTTGTGTAAAAATAAAAAAAAAATAAATTTGACATTTTAGAATGCTAGCAACAGTTACGGAAACCACACGCTCTAGGTGTAACACATCCGAACGATACAACAAATTTTGAAGGACATATTATGAAATATAACTTATAAGTTATTATATGGAGAAAACACGAAGTAAATAAAAGGTTAAAAGCCAAATTTATTTATGCTTCACTGTACTACAGATTAGCATTTGTTTCTTGATGGTTTTGTTAAATCCAAGGCGACTAATAATTTAAACATAGCTGTACAAAATTTAATTCCCCTCCCCTTCCTACAAAAACCATTCATCTTAGATGTTGGGATGTAATTTGCCTCAGTTTTCCACGTTTCTAAGGCGATGCATCAGATTTTCATAATACTCCGTTACCTTATTAATGAACTCCTAGCGAGTTTATAATTTTGCAGTGTCTGTCCGTCCGGTTGGCACGATATCTCAAAAACGAATGGACCGATTACGATGAAATTTTGTAGGTGGATCCTTTATTAAATTTGTAGATAGAAGTTCGTGAATTGGCAATGTAGGCCAAAAAATAAGGAAGGCCCTTTTGACATCTCCGTTAGTTATGAACCGAATTACATGAAATTGAATATGATATAATACGCAATGCCAAAGTCGAGTCTAATCGATTCAACCTCGGATTCAACATTCACAGTGCCCTTTTTACATCTCGACCATTTATGAACCGAATGCAAACTTTTTTAATTATGCAGGTATTTAAATGAAATTCGATACATAGGCACTTGGAATAAAAGCAAATGTGACACCGGTTTCAAAATTTGGTTTTGCGCATGCCCAGGAGCTCTTTTGCTATATTTGTTTACACGTTTATTTATATAATCGATCAGCAAAATTCTCTGAGAGTCCCAAAAAATAGTTGCCATTGTATCTTGCAGAAGGGTGACTTTAAACATGTTGGGAGAGCTGGAGCCCTTAACATATATGCCACCCTTGTTTCGAATCAGGATCACGACGACACATATTAATAATGTTGCAATTGTTTTGCAAATTTCATCAAAATTAAAAAGAGCACAGTCAGGGGTTATAAAAATGGCCCTTCGTAGATCCGAAAACCCATCGTTTCGATCTACAGGGTTCATGGTTTTTTACGTTTTTTCTTTATATATCCTGCAGTTGTTGCGATATTTAGTGCAAATTTGGAATATAAGTTACGCTGAATGTCAATGGTAGTGAGAATTTACAAGGTGACCGTTATCGACAAAATAAAAATCAATTAAGCTTAAGAAAGTAAATTTTTTTAAATGGTAAAGTAGGTCCTGGCTTTATTTGGATGATCTCTTGTGTTTATTTGTTTTGAAAGTTCGCATTTTAAATTGTATCTCGTGTTTGCATGTGTTTAAGAATTAAAGGTATAACAATTGTAAAGTGTACGGTGAAACTGTAACACCCTGTATATCGATAACGATGCGTTTGTGCACCTATGCTGATATGAACTTTTAGTCATAAAATAAGTCTTTCGCTTATTTCGGAACACCCGATACAAACTTTCAGGAATTTAGTTACATTAGTAACTTACCGACTCAAGCCGTTATTGGTCACCCTGTATTTGTCAATTTAACAATGTTTATGACAAAAATTGTCAGGTTTAGATGCTGGATTATTCTATTTGGTGCTTGTGTAGTGCTTATATTACGTTTGTTAATGCATGACTACTGTCAAAACTATACATATGTAGCCAAAAGTGTCAAACTTTATTTTAATAATTTATTATTGTACTAGGATTATTTTGACGAATATTTAAAGTATCGTATTCAAGGAACGGGCAATGTACACGCCCTTAAATAAAAAGAGGTTAGGTAATATTTGCGCACTTTTTAGTATAACTTTTTATGACACTAGATAGCTATAGACATTACAGTGAAAAATAGTCCTTAATCATTATGAAGACATTTTCTTAAATAACCTGTTAAGCATGTAAAGATGTGTTTAAACGCCTCCCAATCGAAAATGTAGCAAAAACAGTCGCAACCATCGATTAGAAGAAGCCCATGGCGAGAGCTGCTAAAGGAGAGTATAGCCCCGATCAAGAAACTTGTGGGCAAAAAAAGGTTATAGAACAAAGTTTCGAGCTTTATATGTTAAAAAGTGTTTTTGGGTTATCGTACGAACAGCCGGGCGAGCGAAAGGACGGTTGGACGAACAGCCGGTCAGACTTTTTGACGTGATTCATAACGTAGCTGTTCGCTGCACTACTCGCGCTATTTCATAACCCATACGGAAATGTATAATGAAGTAGTAAAAGAATGGGTTATATGCCTGGATACATGTGTGGATTCTTTCTTGAATGTTCTTCGTAACACCTTTCTGAAAATATAACGCAAGCCATGTCTTACTGGTCAAAATATGTTTGACCTTTGAGTCTGTCCCAGGGGGTTGACACCCGCATTGTAATCACTATTTGCTTAGATCAAAGAGTTTTTGAGTTACCTATCGTGCGAATGGGCGTCCTGCCGGACTTTCAGACTTTAAAATCGTTCTTGATGGGGTAACTGTGCGTAATACTCATGTGTCGATACTAAAGTATTGATTTGTTGTTATTGAATGTCTTTTCCAGTCACTATGCAAATAATTGTAGGAAAATCACGTGGGAAAAAGGACATTCACTGCTCCCAGGGGCATATCGCGCTTTCTGTTTCAAGCAATAAAGTAGTACTTTACTCTTAATGTATAGAGAGGTATTTTTTGTTAGTATTCACTTAATTATTCCTGCAAAAATCCCCAAATAGTATTTGTTATGCTTATACTAAAATTGACTGTAAATGGGAATAATTTAATTAAGAACATGATCCATAAATTCATGTCGATTGAAATAAAAAAGGTTTCCGCTTCGTTCCAGCGCAGTAAGTGCAAAAACACAACATACAACTTTTATTAGCAATAAACAACCATTTCTAATTGTAACTTTGATTCCATTATCTAACACATTGTAGCAGTAGGTATACTCACAAAATAATTCAGATCAAATAAGTAAGAATCCGTAGCTAATGATTTTAAATTAAGGAAATAGTTGCTTATCTGACTGTAAAAGTAATTAACAAAACGTAAAGTTCACTTTTTCCCGCATAGCCTTTTTACATTTGAAAATCGAATTATTGTTTCGCGGATGATCAGTAGAATAATCGCTTTTTTACCTTCATTGACAATAATTTCTAAGTTCAAATGGTCTCACGTCTTACAAACACTAATTTCGTAGCTAAGAAATTCTCTCTCCATTAAATTACTTCTTTTAGTTTCGTTTTCAATGCTTCCGCTTAACGCGATATTAAGTATCCACGGAGGCGTGCTTGTGCTAGATGTCTTAAAAACGATTCGCGAGGAGATGAATTAGAATAAGGAATAGACTCCTACTACCCTAAAATGACCTGCTTTTCTATATCAGGTATATAAATATGAACGAAAGTCAAGGTTAGTTTTGTGTGATAACACCAGTGCTGCTAACAGTTTCAAGACCAAAATTTTGAAGATGTTTTTAAAGTTTTTCGTATTAACAATTATTTTAACTGCGAAATTTGTGCGGTCAGAAATGGACGATTACATTAAGGAATCTCGGCAGGAGTGTAAAGCGACGAACGACATTTTTCCATGCACCAAGTACAGGACCCTAAGATATTTAACTACGCTAGGGGATTACTACTACTCCTCGTCGGGAAACGATACCAGCCCCGTTAGGATAGTTAAGATGGAACGATTGTACGACAATGGACCCGACTTCTTTCCTACGGCGAGACAATCTACGGCCGATACGGAATTTACAAAATTTGTGAAATTTGTTCAACGTCAGGCGAATTATTATCTTGGAACGCAAGGGCTCGCCTTTAATCTGCCCGAGGGTGCCGAAGTTATTGAAAACAGTCTTGTTGGTGAGTTTATTGAAATTGTTTTCTTTGAGAGTGCGCCTCATTCATGCGTAACGTGAGTTAATGAAGACTGGAAGCTGGTTCTTGTCGCATTTCTAACTAATTACTTGTCATTAGAAAAGATTCTTTAGTGTCAATTTTACGCTCACTGAAAACCGCGACATTTCCCTTAGTCGGAATTCGGGGGGCGACACTTTTGGCGAAACTCGAAACAAAGGACCCTTGTCTTCGGTCACTTCAGTTATCTGTGTCGTCGTGTTTCACCATCGAACCGCAGGCGAGACAGTGACTTTTTAGGCAGCCAACATACATTACCTCTTTTTTTTGCTCGCATGGTTATTACTTAGCGTGATGCCGTTCTATTTTTTTTATAATCATTAATCAATCTTCAGTGACTAGCAGTAGAATTATCATACTAGCCTAATTAAATTGAAATTTCCGCCGCATTGTTTCATCTGAATATCGGACCACGTAGGTAATTTAAATTAATGTTCCAAAACAATTTTACGGTCATCATTAGATTAGGCAAAGAAGATGTTATAATGAAATTCTTCCGCGAGGATCTTCTATGATTGAATTTGCGACGTTATTAGATATACCGTTCGAGTTCAATAAATTCAAGGAGACTAGAGATATGCGGTTACGCGATGTCCATTTCATAGTAATAGAGAATTATATGTGACCGTGGGTAACTTTAGCTCACCTCTTATATGATATTAATATGCGTTATACTCTTGGTATTCATGTAAAATAGGCTAATCAGAGCATGCAAAACAGCATCATCTAAACAAACTCGTTAACTACTACTACTACTAGATAAAACCAATTAGAATTAAGCGTAATATATTGCTTAAAATATTCTGCTCCCAAATTACTTGCTTGTCGCAATTAGAGTGTTTGGAGTGTTTTTAATAACGTTTATGACTTAGCATTTCTTTTCCATAATTTATGCGTGAAATATGATTACACCTGTAGAGTTTTAAATGTTTATTTTGATGATATATCATACGTAACGAGAACACTTTAAAGGTAATAAAAAAGTAGAACAGATTCCTTGCATCAAAAAATTAAGTGTGTCATTTTTTTTTAAATCGAAAACTGGTTTAATTTGGTAGAACGTGGTTTAAATATTAGTTAATAAAAATTTAATACGTTTAGACAGCAGGTTAAACCAATGGCTTTTTTTTTGGATTGACAAAAAGTAGGTAGGAACTATCATTGTTTAAATACTATATTAGATTCGTTCCTGCGTATTTTTTTAATTCAAGTTTCAAGTAGCTTTATTTCTGTACGTAAAGCTGATTCTCTGAGCTCCTTCCGTATTCGTTGTTTACGTTTTTTAATTACTCACCCTCCACAAAAATATTGCGGCATTTATTGTGACCCGACAAATATTGAGATACTTTCTGCATCCATAAAGAATATGAACTGTTGGCGGTATAGAATCTTGCATTATTTTAACATCTGTAAAGAAATCGAAACGCAAGCAGAGCTTTGGGCAAGCAATGCTCTCAGTGTTCATTTATTGTGACATTTAAAGAAGCGATTACCATCTAATTCTAGTGATAACACTTTTCGTGCCCATAGCAGGACCTGCATGAACTAAATTACAAAAAAGTAACTCACAACTAACGGGCAATGTTTAACAGCAATTAAAGGGTCGCCGCAATTCAAAGCACCGAATTGACCCCATTATTTTTTTCGTTCGTATTAACGAGGTCAATTCTGGGTTGATTGCGATATTTTAGGTGGTGGTGTAGCAAAACGTTCATTTCAATTTCATTTCATACGTGATACTTTCATATATTTTAGAACGTTTAAACTTAAAAGTTGGAACTTACAAGTGACAATGAAAGCTTATTGTTTCAATCTAGAAAAAAAACTCAACCGACTCAAACGACCCAACCAAGCTTAGTAATTAATTTAGACCATTTCTTATTCGCACTATTTAATTCTTTTCAAGTACTTCTTTTAAATAAGAATGAGTGAGAATTAATGAAACTTAAATTATTAAATTCCTTACCTGTAATTATTCAGATGTACAAAAAGGTACACTTTCATTTTTCCGACCCCTAAACCTATTTTTTTAAGCCTTAATTTTTTTGATTTTGATCTCTTTCGGACGAAACTTTTGTACGGGGAATCTCTTAAACTGGATTTTACGCATAATTAATAAACCCATACAGAGCGTTTAAAAAAGCGGCAGAGCACCTCGGTGTGACCCCACGAAGTCATTCGATTTGACCCATGTTCAATAGGCTTATTACTTGTGGCATATAGGTCAACTCTCCAAAGTTTGAACCAAATCGGTCCAAGCGTTTGACAGTTATCGTGTTCACGGATAGGCGGACAGACGCACACCATCGACTCCCCTATAAAGCTTTCATTGCTTTGCTCTATCGCTTAATAAAGATAGATGATAATGGATACTTTACTGCCCAAGAAATACACTGCATGATGCCTTTATTACCTACATATTATATATTTTTTCAGGAAAACGAAAAAATAGAATACCTCGCTTTCGCATCCCAAAAGTGGATTTTGTCTTTAACCCTTTAGTGTTATAAAGATCCGGACGGTGCAAAATAACGAAAACTGAAACAGGCACGCAATTTAAAAAGACACTATTAAGAACCACCAATCACGTCGGAGTACACAATGTCCTAAAAGACTTTCCTTTAACACGCCACAAACTGTATTACTTATAGCATTTCCGATAACGAGAGTGACACTGCCAATTTTAAGTGGTAGATTGGTGAAATTGAATCTACAAACGAATAGGCGTTACAAACCGGTAAAGATATGCACAATCATACTCATTTGCAATACGAACCAGAACGAAACAATATTTGTTAAAGATGTCAAAGTTGAAACCATTATTTTCTAATGGTTCCGAGTGGATCTCCCAAGAAGTATTGGGATTCAGAACTGGGAGGTCTTCAAAGATTACGTTTAAAGCGATTAAAACAAGAATGAAGGATAAAGTACGATTATTGGGAAGGGCATTTTTCCGCTCGTACTTGATCGAACTATATTCGCAAACATGACTTTTGACCAGGCTCATATCTACTCATTGGTTTATGAACTCTGAAATCTGATGGCTGCAAGTTTCAGATTGCTAACCGTTTAAGTTTCTCGAGTTAGGTGAAGACCAGGCAACATGAAAACACCTCGTTTTATCACGGCTCGCTAAGGCAGCTTTATAATACCAGGGGGTCCGTGAATAAGTTCGGTTCACATATAGGGACTTTGTACGCGACATCCATGAAAGGCGGTCGAGAATCATAGCAATATATCGAGCCATTATTATCTTCTATGTGGTTCTTTGTTTATTTTTAAAAGTTGCTTATATCGTGGAACAAATAATTGAAATGATTGAAAAGTACGTCATTAGGCATTGTACGTTTGCCAAGAGGTATCACAAATGAGTTGTGCTAAATGGGCGGTGGGGGGTAGATTAAAAAAGAGGTCATTTGGATCCCCCCTGGATATTAAAGAAACTCTTCTTAATACAAAAATAAAGCCATTGTAAGTTTTCAAACCCCTACACTGTATGATTCCTATATATTATCAGGAGCAATAATCTAAGCTAATGGGAGTTCAGTAATTGTTCCGCTCAGATCGCTTGAGTTTGAACCTGAGAAAGTCCAGTGAATTAATTGACAACGAAAGAATTTTCTCCGTAAGAATCTCCTTTTGAATTATTCGGTTCTGGAAAATGTATGATCGTAATATTCTTGCGCAAGCAAGCTAAAACTAGGCTATTCATCCACGAACAAGGTAGCCGCCAAGTAAATACGCCACCTGTGGAAATGTTACCTCGGAGTAAGTCGTCCCTACACGGGGACTGGTCTCTAGATGTAATCGCATCTCGCAGCAAGAAAATTCATTTTCGAACATTATTCCTCAGAAGATACGCCTCGAAGGATATTCGTTCCGAAATGTTTAGCACTTACGTAATCTACAGTGCGTTCGAGATAAGACAACAGCACACGGAATGCTAGATTTCAGTTTTTTGAATATTGAATGACGTATCTCTCCATTTTTTCCTCTTATCTCGAACGCACTGTGTGCCCTCAATAAAACGGGTCTCAGGCAAAACTTCTACAGAATATGTGTTCCCAAATAAAATTGCTTCGATAAATTTCTTGTTCTCCCTCACAGAATACAGAATATTCGCAGAAGAGAAAATGAAGCAATTTCAATCCTTCGTAATGTTTGCCTCTTCACTGCATACGATATGTCGAATGTTTGAAGACAACGAGGTCCTTCAGCTCGGTAACGTCATGCTTGAAAGTTCATCCATTACTTAAATTCACTTTCGATTAGCCTTGTAGTATGCATCAAGAAGTTTTTCCTGAGTAGATTGTTCACTCAAGAATTTTCAACTAATTTTGTCTACAGAATATTCCCGCCAGTCAATTTAGCATTCTTTAGCGTTGGTATCCTTCTGTTTAGCCCTAATACCCATTTATAATAGGTACCTTCTTTGTATTCCCTTTCAGTTCATCTCATTCCTCCACCCTAATACATCCGCTCCATACATGAAACCCCTCTAACCATTGCATCGAACTTGTTTTGAAATTGTGCTTGAAACTTCTCTCTACTATTCCCCACACTTGTCTCATCGCCACTACCCCCATTTTCCTTAGTTCTCTTAGTTGTGCCTTTGCTCTATTATTTCTTTGCATTTGGTAGCCTAAATATTTAATTTATCTAACCTTTTTCTTCCACCCACCCCCTTTCCAAATCCCATGATCTTCAACTTTCTACATTTCACTCCATCCGTATTCCTCACCTAATCCCACTCTATTTTTCCCATCATTTCCGTCATTTGTTATATCTCTATTACCTGGACATCCCTGTCTTAGTCCTTTATATGTCCAAAACACTCCAGAATCCTTCCCTTATATCCTTACCCACAATCTTGTTTCTCCATATAGTTTCTCGATTCTCTCCTTTATTTCTTGTCTATTTTCCCATCTTCCATAATTTTCCCTCCCACTCTGTCAAACGCTTTATACGCCGTCGTCATTATCGTGATTCCCCTCTAATTTGCCATATTATATTCACACTTAAGGTTTCACATTCACATCCAGTACCTACTATTATATGTCTCGTTCAGACACTTCAATCACTCTTTATGGGTATCCTTCCTTTGACACTCTGTTCTTGAAATATGAGGACCTATAACTGATCTCAATAAGAGGCGGAGATGGAGTGCGGACTACCGTGAAGGATAAAGCTAATTTTAACCTCCCACCAATGCAAACGGTATTACATAGCATATGTCGATCTTCTGATTTATATTGTATTTATTGAGTTAGATAAAGTACAATAGCACGTTATCATTTAGCAGCTGCCTGAGGCCTTCCCAAGTCCTTCTGCCAAGCATCTCTTTCGAAAGCCTGCTAAATACCTTTCATCTTTCATCGGGTCTTTCGCGCTTGTTTTGACCTGGTGCTTGCCAGCCAAAGATTTTCCTAGGTCACGTATCTTCTGGCCTCCTCATCAAATGACCGAACCATCGCAGCCCGCGTATTTCTATTCTTTGCGTAATCGTATCCATTTGGTGCCGCATTGATACACTTGTGATATGCTCAAGTCTTGATTTTCTTACTTCTATGATAATCCATTTCCAACTCTTCACTGAACACGTTTATTGCGCAATAGAAAAAGTCATTAAAAAAAATCATAAATAAAAGTGTTCATTAAAAAAAAATCTTATTAATCCCTGTAATTATACAACACGTTTCACAGATGGAACAATACATCCTACGAATACTGTCAATATATTACCACCCGTACGGTAGTAAGGGAGGTATTGCATTGTGGTAAAAAATGACCTTCCACTTCCTTGACGGAAACGTTTTGAACACCAGGAATCAAACAAAATCTCAATGATGTCGATCGGCCTGTCGATCTGTCTGTCTGTACTCTCATTTCAGGCTAAACGGCTGAACCGAAGGGAACCAAATGCTGTACACACATTTTTAGACATAAAAGGGCAGAACCGCGCATGCGGGTGGAACCTGTGCTAGCCACAGCAAATTTTTGTTTGTTTGCATGTGTGTGTTTTTTTGGTGACACGGCACACGAAGGCATCAACAGCCCTACGTAAATTAACACAACAGCACATACAAATTATCAATTAATCAGTTCGACTTTTACTGTGCCGCTGTGAAAATACAATACTTCTATTTTCGCATAACTAAAATTCAACTAAAAGCAAATTTACGAGCACGTCAATTTTGTATTCGAGTTATACATCGTATATTCGTATATGATAAACTGCTCTCACTAATCTTTCCATCTTCAACGGTACAGTAACAACTTCTAAAACTGTGAATTACATAATAATTCCTTAACATGTAGAATGGTTTAGAGTTGGAATTATTGTAACACAATCAGATACCGTGATGAATTTTTAATATTTTTTGTCGCCGACCGATTTTGGAGTAATTACCTAAAATAGAAGTAAAAAAATTATCACGTGCTAAACATGTCTTTAATATAGTCTTATCAGATTTATGCAGTTGAACATCCTGGTTAAAGTGAAATTAAGAAAATGAAAGTGAGTCGTAAGCAAACAGGATTGCAACCTCTAACGTTGCATTAGCGATTCAGAGCAATAATTAATGGTTATTTATTATGCAAAACGATAAAGGAATATTTTAACCATCGAGTAATATCGTCATGTATAAATCAAAACTTTATTTTATAGCAGAAGCCATATGAATCATTATAAATCTTCTGAAAATTCTGAATTTAATTTAGACTTCAATAATAGAAAGCTTGGGTTATTCAGTCGCTCCCATGGAAACAGTATTGTTTTCTGTTCTGAACTTCATTTTATTTCATGCTCCGCGTCCCATTCTTAATAAGAACGCCAGAACTCATTAGAAAAACAATCATTTGTTTCACTTTATCTACTCTTGCGGTTAAAGAAGCAACAACACTTACTGCTGAAGAGAGACTTGGCCTACTCATCCAATCTGTTAATATGCCAATTTAACACCTGCTATAAAGTAAACAAAGTTGAAATTGAATTTGGCAGAGTTTAGATTTAACTGTAGTTGCCAAACCATTCTTTTTGCCCAAACAGCCATCTAGAACTAAAAGCTCTCCTACCGTAGTAGAGACTGTTAATGGTGTAGGTTTATTACAAAATGGAGTAACCTGTTGATAAGTCATTTCCTATATACCTATTTTTATATAGTAGACATAACGTGATGGTTATTTAGTTATGATGATGGTTTATGATGTAACGATCGAACTACCATCTAAATTCAGGAAACTAAGGCGTTTCCAAGGCAATTCGTAGGTATTTGCCGCAGTGGATACTAAATCTAATAGCAAAATTGTGATATTTGTTGTACATAAAATTATAAAAAAGATGGATCTTATTCTATTACGCGTAAATTACACAAAACCGCACCGAAATTATACCCTTTCTTTTGTTGCAGAGGAGGGACGAAAAAAAAAAAAGGATAAGAAAGTAACTATGATTCTGTTGCCTTTGATTATGTTGTTCAAATTATTTAAAATTAAAGTAATGTTAACGATAGTGTTGGCCAGTGTGATATTCATAAAGAAGGTCGCGTTGCTTGGCGCAATTCTTCTACCGACAATTTTACAGTACCTGAAGCAGTGTTCGCAGCCAAAACAACCACAGCATTTCCACCCCACGTCTTATCACCACTATGATCACGACGAGCACGACGAAAGCAGTTACGGGGGTTATGGATATAGCAAAGACTACGAAAGGGCGTATAATGCTTACGCAAAGTCTAGGCATGGTAACTAGAGGATGGTTCGCGATCTGTTGTATGCCAAAAATTATTTATGCCATAAGTTATTTATGTATTTATTTAATTCTGAAATTTACTTTCAAAAGTTTTTAAATTAAAACATTTAATTTGTGCTCTAATTCTTATACCTATAGTTTGCAACAGTGGTGGGGTGTATGCAAACTTTTTGGTGGAATCAACAGTTTTCTCAGTGAAATTCTATACAATTCTACGTCTTCTGGGTGTTTACACTATTGTTTTAAATTCAGGAAACGAGGGCCTTTCCAGTGATATGACACTATAAACTTAGTAAGTTCGCCGCAGTGAAAAGTGAAAATTACTCGGAATCGGAATTCTTGATCAGATGATATGGGGCAGACTCTAAACAACATTGATAATAATTAGTGTAAAAATGTAACTTGTGCTTTGGTAAAAATCGGCTCCCTTAGCATTTAAACATTGATCACCATCTCCGTACCAGGTCAAAGATCTGAATTGATGTATTCGTACTACTAATGAAAGTTTTTAGTTAACGTCGCGTGGATACAAAAAGCTGTTAATTTCGCACTTAGCCTAAAAGCAAACCATTGGAACAAGACACTCCAATTTTCTTTTGTTATATCGTTGCTATGGTAACCACGTGATTGAATTGTTTTTTTTTCCGTTGGAATTCGGTACCATAACTTTAACGAAGCATTAACTCCTGTATTTCGCCTCGAGACCACATTTGCGTTATTGGTGTGATTATACGATTGTTCCTTATTCATATTGAGTTCACGCTCTATTTCCTGACCGATTAATTCCTCATCGCGTATTATTTTAATTCTTGCAATTTAAACAAACTGCTCGATTACATTAACACATATAACTGTTGCATTACACTAACACGACTTTTGATAATGGATTAAATTCCGCATCGCCTAGTATTTAGAATGAAACTCGAAAGAAAAAACAAACTTTTACGTTTCACAATTAAATATTTTATGTGTAAAGCGTAAATAACCCAGGAAAATTATTCTTTTGCGGTAAATAAATGTGTACAAGATGGAATTCATTTGAATCGATAGTATGCATCCCAAAATGAGTTTGCGTCGGTTTCTGACTTGTGCTAAACTTTTGAGAATCGAAAAACCACGAAATTTTGCGCTTATTACTCGAAAACCGAACAACTTACATACAATTTTGTTCTCATTAAAATTCAAGAGCCTAAAATTTCGCGTCAGATGATCTATTAAAAGTTAAAATCGGTTCAGAGGTTTGGTCAGAATTCATCGTCAAAGATCAGCAATCTTTGTCAACCTAGCGAAAAAATGAATTAAACTCAAGTATCTACCCGCCTGTATCTTAAAACCGGTTACTCCATATGAAAAACCTTACACACGAAAGTTGTAGAGCTTCAAATTTTACGTAAAGAGAGCGAAATTTAACATAATTTTAAAATTAGCACCTTTCTATATACAGAAATATCTACCAATAAAAACGTACCAGAACAGAAAATATTATACACTTTTGTCCAAGATAAGGATGAGGATCTCCGAAACCATAGAAGATACGAAGATGGTCATACTAGAAAAAAGATGCGCAATTAAAGAGTTATTATCATACGTTAATGAAAACCAGAAAATTTCGATTACTTCCAAAAATATGCCAGAAAAACCGAAATTTCCCGATTTCGTTTTTATATTTTCTGTGATGTTACATGAAAAGTTAAAAAAATAAAGGAAACACTTTCTCGTTGCTACTTTTTGAGCTCTAGAAGACACCATTGAGAGATTTTCAATATATAACGTTACGTTATCATTAACTTCAGTTTGTTCCGCAAAAAAATTACATACTTTATTAAGTACCTACTGTAGAACACACTAAAAAAACAACAGTTGGTAACAATGTTGGTTTCAACAGAATGGCGCTTCTGCGCACAACGCCATAATCGTTCGAGATCACCTATCGACCAATTTTCAATTGTCCAGGAAATTTGTGCGATAAGTATTATCTTTGGGTGTTGTGCGCAGGTGCACCATCCTCTTGAAACCAACAGTTTCCAACTATTTTTTGTATGCCGTACATCGTTGTATTCGTAATAAGAAATGCTATTAATACAGAATATACTTTTTTTGCGGGCCATATAAAAAATAAAGTTGATGATGATTTCTTCGAAAAGAAACGTTGTATTGAAAATTTCTCAACAGTGTCTTCTAGAAATCAAAAAGTGGAAATGAGAAAGTGTTTTTTTTTTAATTTGTTTATCTGTTTATTACATCAGAAAGAAATAAAACTCAAATCAGCAAGTTTTTCTGACATACCTTCGGAAGTAATCGGAACTTTCGGGTTTTCTTTAAAGCACGATAACAACTGTTTAATTCCGCGACTTTTCCCCGATTTGACCATCGCCGTATCTTCTATGGTTTCGGAGATCCCCATGATAGACAATAGACATCCTTATCTTGGACACAGTATGTAACCTTTAATTAATGGAGAAATACAAGAAATCATCAATAAATGAACTGTAACATTTTAAACTTTTTCAACTGTAACTATGTACCTAACTTTTTTACACGTTCTTTATGCAATGGAAAGTATTCTGTATTTTTTTATGTTTTTCTGCGTTTCGGGGAAAATGTTCTCCGTCTTCGTCTGACACGATCTAAATTGGTTTCTTGCACGACGTCAATCTCATCGTCGATTAGCGTTGAATCAAGAAAGATGTCCTCTTCTGTTACTAACCGAGGCACGTGGCGCAGTGGATGCGCTCACCGATGCTATTCGGGAGGTTGTGGGTTCGAATCCCGCTGCCGACTGCTCTGTCTGGGGTTTTGTCAGGGGGTTTTCCTCAGACATACGTAGCTTCGCATAATGCTAGCATTATGTTGAAATCTACGAGGCGAATGCTGGAGCAGTACTCTCCCCCTCAGCACCCTAACTCCGTTCCTTCCGTTCCCATCCCTAACTTTACCCATCCTTACAATCCCGTTCTCTGGCTGAAGAGGGCCAGGAAGCCCTGAGCAGCCCGCCTCCGGTATCCCTGTAGTCAGGGGTGCCGGAGGAATGAAACACGTTGGCCTTTTCCTTTTTTTTCTGTTACTAAGTTGAGGCATGAAAGCGAGTTTGCATTCGCTGCATATAGCCGACGACCACTGTATTCCAGCTATTCTGCAGGAACAAGCTGCTTGTTATGTAAACCTTTCTTGCACGTTCAGGATATTGAATTAACATTTCTTGGGGCGCTAGTGATTGGGTAGTTGCAATTGGGATCATACCAGCTGATTGTGATTCCAGATCTCAATCCGCAAGTACACTCGCAATGTGCAATCAATAAAACTGAAATAAAAATAGGCACTCATGGTCAAAGTACAAATACTACGCAATAAGCGATCGATGGAAACAATTAATTAAGTAAAACTTAATTACCTTAAAATGTTAATAAACCAATATATTCCGGTCGTAACTGCGATTTTTATTAAATGACCCACAAACACAAAAAGCAACTGATTTAAACGAGACTGGGTTCGTTGTAATGTCAGATATAATACTGAACTGATTCTTTGATGGTGGAAATCTCCCTTTAACTGATACTTGAACACTTTAAAGAAAGGCTTTACATTAGCCATAGCTGCTCGATAAACACAACACTCCAACTACCTCCTTCGTAAATGTCACTTCTTTAAAACGGCGTAATGAACATCTCTGGCAAGAAGGAGTATCTTGTAATAATACGCTGTAATACGCTACAAAACTGGCAATCACCAAAACAATAATCAACTGTACGTTTCAAAATCCACAAAAATTAAAATAAAACGATTAAATATCGCTTCAATTGGCACAATACACAACAGAATTGAGAAATTTTATTTGATGGTCGAATTGCTACCATAAAAGGAACTTTTTTAATTGGTGAAATTAAGTTAAATATTTTAGTGTACGTAGAAGAAAATCCAATCATACCATTGTTCGTAATTTAGCAAGAGAATTTGAAACTTCACACATGTCCATATTTTAATCAAAAATTCACAGCAAAGGAGTCAAATTCAGTAACTGAAAAATCATTTTAAAACCACTTTAAAGACCGGTTCACAGTTAATAAGTTGAATCTGTTCAACAAATGAGTTGAATAAGTTTATTTTGTTTACACTGCTGTCAAATTTGTGTGGAAGGTGGGTTGCATAACTGTCAGGCATATCAATGTATTGTCTGGTATATTTAAGCATTGAACATAGGAGATTTGTATGTTCAGAGTATTTAGTTAATATATTATATATGACGTCGTAAAACTTAGAACTTAACACTGCAACCTTTTTTTTTGAAATCCTTTACGTCCACAAAATTCATTTTTTTTATTTTTTCCATTTCGAAAATGCAACATTGAGTCTTTTTCTAGAGAAAGAGGCATTTTACAGGATTTTACTGCCAGCAAGAAATGGACATACCGTTTAAAAGAACGGGTTTCGTCATACCTACAAAGTTATTCGTTGTACACTGGGGCTTTTGATAGTTTGGGAAAAACTGTTTTTGGTTTCAACAATTTCGTAGTATTATATTATATATTTATATTTATTATATTATTTATATATTTAATTTAGTAGTAGTTTCACAGTAATATGAAACCTACCAATCTCTTCTTACTCAAATTCTCAGTACGAGTCGGGGTGTAACATTTCCCAAGGCATTCGTCTGAAATATCATATCATAATCAGTATCAATATCTCGAAATCTGGCGATCGCATCAGCCCCCCAAAACCCGCCATTCAATACAGACCTTAATTAAAGAGGAAAAAACTTTTCTTGTTAACGTTAAATCAATTGGAAGTCGAGGTCTAGATTTACGACATAAAAGGATGAATGGAAGCGAAATTAACCAGAGATTATTACGTGGGTTCTTGGTGGTATTATTCGCTAATAAACCTCATTGTATTATTAAGGATTTCTCCCTTCGTAAAAATTTCACTTTCGCCCTAATATTAACAGACTGCAATAAAACAGTGGTTGCTGATAAACACGCTGACGTTATATTTATTAGCAATAAACAAGAAGCACGGCGTTTTTATTATGAGGTTAAAACTGCGTACGTAAAAGTATGTGTTTTTTAGTCTTCAATGCGTGGATACAATGCATAAGATTTGCGGCTAGGAGCAATATCGAAGTATTCACGCGGAAAAATTTCCGTTGATGCGTCTATAATAGCTACCTACAGCTTTGCTTTTGATCTACATAAAATTAAAAAAAGCGGATCTAATTTTATTACACGTAAATTACAGAAAAACTGCACCCAAGTTATACTTTTTCTTTTGTTGCAGAGGAAGGACGTGGAAAAAAGAAGAAAGTAACTATGATCCTGTTGCCTTTAATTATATTGTTTAAATTATTTAAAATTAAACTAATGCTAGCGATAGTGTTAGCCAGTGTGTTGTTTATAAAGAAGGCGGTCTTGCTTGCTGCAATTATCCTACCTACAGCTTTACAGTACCTGAAGCAGTGTTCGCACGGAAGACAACCACATCACTTCCACCCCACGCCTTATCACCACTTCGAACATGACGACCACGAAGAACCCAGTTACGGGGGTTATGGATACGGCAAAGACTACGATAGGGCGTATAATGGATATGTAAAGTCTAGGCATGGTAACTAGAAAGTGGTTTGCGATCTGTTGTATAATATGCCAAAAATTATTCATGCCATAAGTTCTTTATTTTTTTTCTTTATGCTGAATGTGGAATTAACCCTCCAGATTTTTTAAATTAAAATATTTATTTTCTGATATAATTCTTATATACTATGTAACAGGGGGTGTATGCAAACTTTGCCTTCTGACCAGCAGTCCTTTCAATGACCTTAATGCTAGACACTTCTATGTCTTCTGGGCGTTTAACGATCATAAATGAACAAAGCGTGTGCAAACAACTTAAGAAGTACACGAATTGACATAGATATGCTACTAACGGCCTCCATCAACTTTTCAAATAAAACAGAATGCTAATTATACCCTTCCTTCTCCAAACTGCGCTTCGCGAATGTAGAGCTTACAATCACTTTTAAGACTGAATGAAATAAATACATAAACGTCGACCATCTTCTCGCTTCCTAGAAGTTTGTGCAATTCGCCCAGTGGTAATAGATTATTATCAGGTAAAGTATTTGTGTCGTTCATGTTATTATTAATGGTTCTTTTTGATTAAAACTGGCGTGTAAAAATATCAAGACCAAAGTGATGGTAAATTTTCAATCACCTCTACACGTTTATTTCGCCATACTAAAATTCCAATTAATTACGAGTGCCCAAATCCCAATTGAGGTCGTAAATTTTATGTTAGGTGAAAAGTAGCGTCGGTGAACTAATTTTTTACGTTCTTTTTTTAACAGCATTTTGTCTGCCCATTTTTGGTAACCGTAAAGGCATGCAGGCCCATTAGTTACCATACCAATTAGTACCTATACATCATTTTTGGAATTTAAAGAAATTTGTTTATCTGTAAAGATGAGCCATATAAGGTAAATTTATGGCATCTACAGCTGCCTGTTTATACTTGTTGTGTAAGAACTTCAATTACTTTTACCTATAGATAATGTACAATGTACAAAAACGCGAGCCGGTTTGGCAATGTTAATTTTTAAGGAAAGCGATAGCGTATAATTTTTCTCTGAAAACAAGTAGTATGTGAAGAATGCATTATTGCTTCTTATTTTTCATTTTTGTTAGTAATTTCTTCTTAATGCAATTTTATGTTTAATCTATGAAGATGACTAGAGAGTAACTTTTGTCGGTCGCATAGTATAAGGCCGTTTCCGTAACGTCCTTAATCCAGTATAAAAATATTAATTTGGTTTTTCCGCAAAATGGCCCTCGACAGCTGCTATAAGTTGTCTCTAAATCTTGTGTGCTTTTTTTGAGATTCGGGAATAAAAAAAAGTCACTGATGGATGTTAGATCTGAACTATAAGGCAGACGTTCAATTTTTTTCGAAGCCACAAAAAAAGACACCTTCGTATGTGGCCGGCACCGTTGTGGGAAGGACACGACTCCTTGTACGACAATGCGCGACCAGAACAATCCAATGTTAAGATTTCGGAGGAGGGCATTGCTCGCGCGGAGGAGGCTGTAAAGGCCAGCAGAAACATCACAGAGGACGAGATTGCCACCCTGGTTAACATCGCCGTTTCATGTCGGACGCAGAGACGAGGTCTGTGTTTGGATGGCCTCATGCTTGAAGGAATTCCGGGAGCGAGGCGAGGATAGGGAATTCAGACACATTTATATCAAACGGTTATGGAAAATTTCATCAAAACAGTTCATACGCGCCAGAAGAACCGTGGAGGCCACTTACCCGAAATGCTATTCTATACATAATCCCAAGCATAATCCTACCGTGTATAAATTGCCACTAATCAAAAACCTATTTATTCTACTAAAATTCCTTCTTGAGTGCATTTTGAGACACCCTCTCTATTATAATTCTATAAAACCCTTCACTATTAAAACTGTTGTTTTGTCATACTATTTTATAATATTTGTTTCCGGCGACTTCATCCCACCTGTTTGTCGTATCGTATACCTATTTCTTTCCCGTTCCAGTGGTAATTTCAGGAAGTGCTTTCAGAGTACCTTTACGTTTTCAAAGAAACCTACGCTCTAAATATCGAGCAGTGTCGACTGTAAAACGTGAAATTCCGTTTGTCACCGTACCCTTGGGAATGGGGTCATCCCGCCTTCATTTTTTATTTCTGATCCACAAAGTACATTAAAAATAAAAAGACCCGTATGTCCTTGGTTTTTATTTGCGAGTAAAATAAACCCAAAATAAATTATTGAAAAGCTGTGTTTTTAGTCCAAATTTGAAACGCTTCAGACTAAATACGTCACAAACCTACAACCAATCACGTAGAAGTGAGCTGGCAACCTTACGCGAAGGTCTGACGTTTGTCACATTTGACGTTTTGAGAGGGATGTTTAACTGCATCTAGCACGAAAGTGACAAGTGCCTGTGACAGATGACGCAAGTTATAAATGCCATTCTCCTGCAATATTGCCAAGTCGTTATGTCATCTGAATGGTTCTAGGAGCTGATTGGTCGGGCTTATTACGTCACAGAGCCCGCCACAATCATATCGTTTTGAATAAACCTTTAAAACCGCACATGTTCATTATTTTCTTGCTAATCAGCCTCTATTTTTAAATAAACTTTTACTGTCCAAAAAAATGTTTTATGGTTTCAGGTACACGCTTATTAAATTAGAACTGCGGAATTCAACTATACTGTAAACCCCCATTTCGGAGTGTTTTACTAAATCAGAAACCTTCACGGGCATACGTCAAACCATTCTCCAAAGTTTTATTACAAACGGATGAACGGTTTAGGAAGGCATAAGAGACATACAGGTAGGTAGCTTGCTACGAGGGTGACTCGGGTTTTGTAAGTTCACAAAATACGGATGGTTAGGGTAATGAGGTGTGTATAATTAAATTGAAATGAAAATTTCTTTTTAAAATATGTTTTGGACGAACATCGCCTCATTGGTACTTACCTACCATTTAGTCAAAATGCATAATTAACTAGGCACCTATTGAAATAAAAATTCTGCTAACAAACGTGACTACTTCTTTTTCTCTTGGTCTTTGTTTTAAGAAATGTGAGAAAACCTTAAACCTACAAATAACCTAATGTCCAAATCTGCTTGGTGTCACACTCAAGTCTAGTTTCAAAATTGAAGGGAACCAAAGAGTAACACTACAAATTATCCACTGGTGGCGACTGGCCGAGCACATCTTCGACTGGCGAGCGTTACGCATGAGACGATTTTACTCCCGTCCAAAAGATAATACAGTCCATATGGAGCGAAAAGAAGTAGTCATTTCAAAAATACTAATAACGCGACCCGTTACACTAAGTACAATTCCATAACTAAGTATATCGTTGTGACAGATCATTCATATCGAATCTGAAGGTACTATTTTTATTTTTGGATGAACTGTGCTGAAATGGAACTTCGAAGTGATCTAATTCAAGGTCGTCACTTTACATTTTAATTGCAGAAAAGGGAAAAAATACTTTCCGGCAATAGCTTCAACGGGTGAGTTACACTGGATGAGTTGCGAATAATCTGGAATCGCAAACCATTCGGTTTCTCGTGAACAGCCGATATTGCGTGCGTGCGTTATCATGAATCATCCTCTCAAGTCATGCGGTACAGTTTTGGATAGTTCGGGATGTTCAAACTGTTGCTTTCTACCAAACGGTTTCCGAATCAACAAAAGCAAACACGATTCGCCGCACACCTTTACAAATTTAACATTTTCCATTAAAGGAGACTTTTGATTGGTATTATCAAATGTAACGTTACACAAAAACAAAATTACCAGAAACAATCACAGGACTGCACTAATAGCCAGGTCACATATCATATCAAAGTGTCCTCATAGATGGAATACGAAAAAAGCTTTTATAGTTGTATAATAGTAATTGAATATTCCTAGTTAGCAAAATAGTAGGTAATTACGTTTTTCTATTGTTTACCATCCTTTGTGAACTGTATTTCTGTGTTTAACAATGGACCAGAACAAAACATTTTTTAAATGAGAATGTAATTTCCATCAGTCAGGTAAAAAAATGTTTCTGTCAACTACAATCACCCGTTTCCATTAAATGTTCACGTATTGTCATGAATAATGTCCACCTCGAAAATAAATTGCTTTCATCTTTTTTACTTGCAAATAAATAGACGTGCTTGCAAATTTTTCATCTACAATTCAACGCATGACTTCATGTATAGTTTCTATTCAGTACCAAAAACCCGTTTTTGGATGAGAATTTCAGGTTCAAATAATCAAATAAGTAAGATTAATGCGGTCGTTCTTAAACCGAGTGCTGATGATCTTCGACCTTTTGTTTCACAAAATGAAACTGGAAGAGTTACTTTGCTCTCCTATCTTTCTTGATTGAGTAACCGATTGATGTGGTCAAAAAGCGATCATCAAATTTAGGTGACGGTAATGAGAGTGCGCCGCGACGCCACGTAGAACTTATAAGAGTGTGCATGCATCAAGCGTCGTAGTCATCGTAACGTGGCGCGTCGGGTTGTAAAAGCTCAAAGGGCAAGTTGCGCGCTTTTGCATTTATGAAAGCTCGCACTATTTTTAATGTGCGTTAAGTGTTGGAAAACTTAGGCTTTGTTGTGGTGTGAACTTTTCTGTTTTTGCACGTCTATTCCATACCCCGCAAGATCGTAAGTAACTTCAAGTTTTTATTGGCGTAACTTTGTACCTACTTGTCGTTTGCACTATTTACTATTCCTATAACTTATATTATATGTAAAAGTTGCTTACTGTTGAACCAAAATTTATTTACTTTACAAGTAGTTATGATATATACTCGTATTATAAACGCGTGACGCGCAGTTTTTAAGGGCAGTTTCATGATTGACTAGGTAAACGAATGCAAATGAAACTAATTATCATACCGAAGAGAAATATCCATTACATTCTGAAAGTTGAATACGTTTTATTTGAAAAAGTTGGCGACCACATACATGCACCAGTGTTAGGCTTTGTACGTTAATTTGCATTCATTTGCTACGAGTAATGAATCATACCATTTTTTTCATTACGGTTGGTAGTTCAACACTTTTTACGTAGACAATGTATAGTAGGTATATTCCAGCGGTCGGTAACCTGCGGCTTGCGAGCCGCATGCGACTCTTTTGATATAAAGTTACGGCTCTTCGTATTTATCTAAATAAATTAGTTAATTTGTTCGAAATTCGCCTTTTTAATTAATCTATTTGTTTATGAAATCAAAAGTACATTTGCAGCAAATAATTATGTAATTTATGACACTTGTTTACTTTCTGGTATTCTTTTGTTTTTTTATTATAGCAGCCTACTTCGATGTATAAACACGTAATTAATTAATGAGTAGGTACTGTTGTGAAAAATATTGAATAGCATAAAATCTGCGGGGTTTAAGCACAGGGCACCCCTTATAATCATTGAAGAGAACACAAAAGACAATCGAATAGCGAAATAAAATAGTTGTAGTTCCATTTGAAAAAGAATAGTTATAGCACTTTGTACAAATGGCATTGAAACAAGTAAAAATATGCAGGATGTTCTATTTAAAAAGATCAGTTATTTATTGGCGTCGTAAAAATGGGACACCCTGTACATTCAAAAATAATTTCTGTAGATCCGCCACCACCAATATTTTTTAACCGGCGCACTGTTGCAGGACTCAAAAATTTTGTTGTGGCTCTTTAAAAACTGGAAAATTTTGTAAATTGTAATTTTTGGCTCTTCCGTTTCAATATAAGACCCCTGGCTATATTCTATACTTGCAAAATATTTCTTAGGCATAATAGAAACTACTTGTACCTGAAAGTGTACGTTCGTCGATTACGTAGATTTCGTTAAATGCCATGATTGATTCATAATTTGCATTGATATCTTTTCAAGAAAAGTTTCTGTCATTGCGGTATTGTACACCGAGTATAAGCTAGCATCTCATTATGCAATTTTTATAAATTGCTAGTTGCAGTAACCTATGAGGTAATGTTGTTAAGTAATAATGACTGCTAGTGTTAACTGACAAATAGTGAAGCGTGGCAGTAACAAGATATCACCGAACGAGGATAAAAGCGTATATGTAATAAGAGATTCATGTGGAGTCTGATTACTTCGTACAGATAGTATCTTTGTTCAAGAAAGTGGTTAGGTTTTTAACTTTGAAAATGTAAAAATGATGAAACACCGCTTTCTAATGTATTAATTGCTACACAAAGTAGTGGTGCTTACGCTACATATTTCAGTAAAATATGATAGCGAAAGCAGAACATTCACGTCAATCAAATGTCGCAAGGTTTCAAACCTTATTAATGAACTAATTCATAAAACCTCGGTCCAGTAATATTCGTTTGTCTGTCATGTGGGATTAACAGAATGTCACTAATGTAACAACGATGTCATTACAAATTACCTACAGACGAGAAAAGATAATTATCCATTTAATTCAAATGTGGATGGTCACCGATACAGAATCAAATAAATGGTTGTCACCCTGAATTTATAAATGGAGTGCAGAGTTTATAAAACTAGTAAATATAGACGCAAATTATAGGTAATATGTTTAGTAAGCTTTAATTTCTTTAAATATTGATGTTAAAGTTTACACATGTTTTCTCGTTAATTTCTTACGAACTACATTTTTTCTTTTATGGTGTGATTGAGAACATCTAAATTTTGAAATATAGCAAGAGTGCGTATAATTTAATTCCATCATGTCAAAAGCGCACAGGGATTATTTTTAGTGCTATTGGCGTAAAATGTAGGGTTGGTGAAATACCAAGTGCTAAACGAAAGCTATTTTACATACCGTTCATTAACGCAACATTAACGAAAGAAGCAAGAAAAAATTGCAAATTCATGTCTAAACTCAATGCTTGATAATTGTAAGTAAAAAAATATACAGTGTGTCTACTTAAGCTGGCCCCAAATGGAAAAGTTTTAAGAAAAAAGTTATTATTTATAAAAATCTCTGCTCTCAAAAATAGCAATATTCAGCTATTCACATTTTACATTGAATGTATTATGATTTATGGGGTGTCGATTTTATATTAAATTTTGAAAATCCTACTTGTAAATGTAAAACGCGTTCTCTGTTACTTTAATAAGTAACCAGTCAACATACTACATGTTTATGTGCTGATTTGAAATATTTTACTGACAATGCAATGATATGTAACAAAATAATTATTACTTTTATTTTTCATACATTACATTACAAATACAATTATTATCAATTCATACCTCAACGCATTCAATGTATGCAACTTTGCAAAATTGTATTCAAAATTGAAGTGGTCAAAATATTCCTATCGACTTTTCTTTAATTTAAACGAAAAAGTTCTTCGTATATCTAAGTACCTACTGTAATTTGTAATCTATAGCCGGTACCTATTGTTTCGTACTAATTTTATTATAAACAGTAACGATAATAATACTTTCTTTACAATATTTTAATAATTTTTACTATAAAATAAAGAAAATTAAATTAAAATTTAAAAAAATATCTTTTACAACTGCACAAATCAAAAATCAAACCAAAGTTGTACACCAATTCTGACGGGCAAAGAGTAAGGCGTATATTTGTGCTATGATATGATATCAGGTGTAACGCGAAACTTACACGGCCAGCCGGACAAGTGTTAATGTTCCCCTCGTGTAACCCTATTGGTTATAATAGCAATGGGCAGGCGGTTCACCAACAAGCCAGTACTATACAGGGTGTCCCAGTAATAAATAGTCAATATTAACAAGTTAGTATGCCACCAAATCAAACACTACACTTTGGTTAATATTACCCAACATTTCAAACCACCTTCCAGCAGCAGCAGCCTGCAAATGGAGGGCAAATATATCCACGAAACTTTTGTTATCAAACTCCCACACAATTACAAAATCTTACGCAGCAAACTACTCCAACACATAAAAACCTCTCCGACCATCACGACAAATGATAAGTACTTTTAGTGACTTGACGATGTTTCTTTTTTAAATTTTTTCTCGAATTATAACTATAAGATATCTTTTAATAACAAGATAAAACGATAATCTTATAATTAGAGAAAAAATTTGAAAAAAAACACTCTCCTAGTCATTGGCAGTACCTATCATTAGTCTGTAAAAAAATTAGCTTCATTCATCCAACTACTGTAATCTCTAATATACGTAGAGATTTTGTGAAAAATTGACTAAGAATTGTTTTCTTACGGAGTTATGATTTTTTTAAATATTTTTTAGAGCTATTATCAACGTTTTCATTTGGTGATTAACTTATTTTCTCAACAAAAAAACCATTTAGAATTACTAATCATTGGAGAGGATAAGGACCTTGTTGTTCTCCTCAGTGGTTTGGAATCATCCGCGAATAATGTTTTTTTCAAAAAAGCGGCAGAGATGACTCTGGACTCTTACAATATTTCTCAACATCATTCAATCTTGGAGATTTCCCCCCAGTATTCGAGTTGTTTCTCTACACCTTCATTAGCTGAAACACCACCCCTATCCTTTCTGGTATGGGAAAAACGAATTGTGGAAGTGTAGAAAGCCGTTAACCCATTTCCACAGTCGAAGTGTTCCTCTAAATCAGGGATCTGGACCTATTGAAAATGACGGTTCCGGTTCTGACACTTTTATCGGAAAAATATTGATAACGGTTCCGGTCCAGGTTCCAGTTCTAAAAATAATTGCGGTTCCGGTTTCGATTTGTTTTAGGTTCTAACGGTCCGGACCTACTGGAAATAGGTATAGTTCTAAACATCATTGTGTTGATCTTTTTTTTTAGTTCATGTTTTTTACGGTTTCAAGTGAAAAATGGTTATCGAAATCTGCCTAGCTGCTTAGTTGTTCTAAATTAGAATGGACTTGGCCAGTAGATCAACCTGTATCACAGAGTGGACGCATGAACTATGAAAAGTCAAAACCAAATATTCAACAAATGTAGGTATTTTAAGGGTGCGCCGCAAGTGGTGGGAGTACACTGCTTTAAACAATTGGTGGAAGAGGGTACGCAATGGCATAAGGTATGGAATAGTAACGTACAAAACGCATGTAAGAGTAAATATTGCAGACTTAAAACGCCCACCGATTTCAAAAAGTGTTTGTTAAAAGTCACATCTCTATAATAGTAGCCATACTAAACACCTCAAATTCTAAATTGAAAGGATACAAATCACATTTAATCGCTTTGGTCTAAAAATGTGCATTTTAGTTCACCCTATCATTGTGAAGGTGTTAAAGTAAAGATTGTTGTTCTTTAAACGAATAAAAATCAATTGTTGTTTAATTTTGAAGACGGATTTATCGATTATGTTGCTATCGATTTGCATGTAAATTGTTTAATACCTAACCCAAACCTTCCTTTTTCGGATACAATATTAAAAACTTTCTACTCACTCGTATAAGACTTATTTGTATGCTTGATAATTAGGTGGTATGAGTATTTTACTATGTCGCCACCTATCGGTAGCAGTTTCGGTTCTAAAAAAACCCGGTTTCGGTCCGGTTCCGGTATTTTTTCGGTTCGACCCAGATCCCTGCTTAAAACTAATGCAGCCTACCAAGCAATCACAGATGCCGGAGCCCAGTGCCCAAGGTCTGCATGAAGGAGACTACAATGAAGATACCCTAAACAGCCCGAGCTACAGAAAACAGCCGTCTTTGCTAAGTTTTACCTCATCTGTTTGCTTCCAACGGAAGATGGCGCAACACTGCACGCTTGCCTATATTGACTTTATGGAAACAGTGAAATACAATATTAATAGTTTAAATATAAATGTACCCTCAAACCGTGTAAACTAACTAGAGCAAATTTACGAAAAATGCAGTTTTCCCACTTTTAGATTTTTAGATTTTGAAGGCACCCGAATAAAAATCTAAAACAAAAAGAGTCTTTCAAATCCCCCAACAGGCTCCCGTTACAATTAAGGGCAGGGGTCGGTGTTGTTGAAAATGTAGATCTGATGATCTATCAATCAACAAACAAAGCTACAAATATGTCCCATTTGTAAATAAAATTGATGATTGATGATTAATAAAAACCCCAACAAGGAGCAATAACACTAAAAAACTAACTAATTCACTATGTGCTTAGTTTTTAGGCATCCAGATTCCTGATTCATCATATTAAAGTGACACTGCAGAGCACTATGACGATGCATTACATTCCACAAATACCGCACCGTTTCTAGCAGTAGCTGCATACAGATTATCACGTAACCAAATAGTTCATATTTGCACACTCTGCAAAGATTAAATTAATCCATGCATGTTACAAAAGCTTTACATCCAAGTATTTCAATATTAGAGTTAATACTGCTGACAGACGGCAAAATAGAGAAATACATTCAGTAACAAACATTGTAAACTTTTAATAGCATAGTTGGAGGAAAATAGACAACCACTGACCACATTATTCGTCATACAGTTATTTTATAATCCGGTATTAAAATTTAAATTGAATTTTAAATTTCAGTATAGGTAGTATACCTACTATACGTACAGGTACACAACTCAAGTGTGACCTCTTAGCGCACGAGGGATGAGAAAATTAAAGTTTGAAAACGAAGTGTCTTCCCTTCAGCATTTGCATTTCTGGGTGATCATCCCCAATTTACATTCATCAAGTGCTTTGCCCTAAAGCATATTTTGGAAATTAATGGTATAGCGATTAAGATCTTTGATTTTCGTTCTTTATTCCACCGGTAAGGATCTACGGAATGCTGCACGTAAATTCCTTCCCTATTATGTACAGCTGGCAGCATCGGATAGGCACGGTTTTCACGGTAGAGACGTTTCCCGTTTCTATTACAAACCCTCCAGGCCGGAAAAACGCGGATGAGTGTTTTCGCAAAATTTAGCCGAAGTTAAATGAGCCCCAAAATGATTGGAATTCCGATCGCTCTTTGTAACTACGCGCTTTAGAAACCGATGTAAACGTTTATAACTTCTTAATTTCTGTCGGAATCTGCTGGATTACGATTTTCCGAGCGATTTTCTAAACATAAAGTGTTCCTAAACAAACAACCATTGAGCTTTGAATATAAAATATAGGTTATATTCAAAGCATAAAAAAATTTTAAACAAAGTGTATGAAAACAACGACGAGATGATTAGTGTTTTCATTAATTGGCAATGTTGCACATTATTTCACTTTGCATAAACACCAGAAGAACCCGAGAGTTACACTTAATCTTCTTACATTAAGATTTGATTCCAATTTATCGACTAAATCCCACACATTCAATATTCTTTATCACAAAATCCCTCGGTCGGAAAGTAAGCGTGTTCTATTATACCCTTAATATAGTACCGGGTGATTCATTAGAAGTGATGATCGCTTGAATTTCGCGCGTAAGGTTTTAGTATTTTTTTGCATTATTAGATTGACGGGTTGAATTTCGTTAGTAATTTTTTTCTGTCATGATTGTCATTTAAGAAACTAGTGTCGCCGTTAATTGTTGTGTGTCATTTGCGGTCTATTACTTTTTCCACTTTGAACAATTTTTAGAGTTGATGCACTAAAATATGTGAGAAACGTGACTGTGCGTAGTGTTAGTTTATAATTTGTGGTAAAACAGAAGCAGTATTTGTAGATTATAAATAAGTAAATGATTTACTGAAAGCATGATGATACACCACTGCAATTAAATAAATGATCATCAGTTGGTACCATCTTCATAATTTTTTTGATTTGCGCGAAATTCAAACTGTCATCACTTCTAATGAATCAATAGTTATGACAACGTACAAAAACGTTCAAGACAGCATTCCGAATTTGAGTGACTACAATTAATGTTATAGGTACATTGGCTTAGATGTTAAGGTAGAGGTGGTGACTCACTATAATATAAGGGAAGATAAGCGATATTAAACCGCTTAAAGCTGGTATACGATAATAATGGCTAACACACGTACCTAACAAAAATATCGAATAGTGCCTGCTACGATACAGAAGGGGTCCCTGTGTCGAATTCCAGTTTTGACATGGGTTTTTGATTAATCTCTTTTATCGAGCTATAAGAATTAAATGTGTTTCCTAAACTCCTAAAAATTAAATCAAAATTTTACTTGAAACAAAAAGATTCATCTTTTTTACCGATAGCAAACTTAAGGGCTAGTTCCAATTTTTCATAATATGTTGTTATTACCAACACTCGGAAAATTGCGAAAGGATCGTACTAGTTTTGGTTTTTTCAACATAACTCCTAAACTATGCATTTGGGTACTAAGATTGAGTTTTTTTTATAAAATTTTGTTATGTAATACAATACGTTTCTATATCCAAAAAAGTGCCCAATTTAAGAATATGTAATAAAAAATAGTTGTTGCTATTGAAAAACTTATATGCCCCCTTCGATACCCCCCTAGACTCTGCAAACGTACGCCACTGACCACAATTTAAGAGTAAACAAACGGCTTCTTCTTCTTTCTTCTAAACGTTCTTCTTTGCAACACAAGATTTTTGATTTCAAGTGGATAGTTTACTCCCTTGGTTATGTGGGCCTTTTTATAAGCTTTGTAATAGTTATTTACATGAAAGTCAGGAAAATGACACATTACTGTTGAGTACTTTAATTTCCGAGTCAAGTAATGTCATTTTACTGACGAGTTTTGTATTAAATTTCACCCAAAGTCGTTCTGAAACCTTCATTTTCATGCCTACTTTATGTCAGGAAATTTTAGTTTCCATGACAGAGGCAGAGCAGACTACCTACGTTTCCTGCCGCTTGTCACTTTACTGGCCGCACCTGTCACTTTACCGGCCGCATTTTTGACATTTCCAAATGTTTATAATGACTCCTGTCATCACTGACAAATTGACATTAATCAAAAGTTCTATATAAAAATTGAAATTTTAAACTAAAAGGCGATTTCGGGTAAAATTCAATACAAAACTCGTCAGTAAAATGTCATTACCTGACTCGGAAATTAAACTACTCGGCCCTGAAGGGGCATCGCACTTCAATATTTCCTCGCCAGTAATGTATCATTTTCCTGACTGTTATGTAAATAACTATTACCTGAAATCGTATTTTAATATAGTTATCATTTCACTTTGTATATAAAACTTTTGATTAATGTCAATCTGTCAGTGATGACAGGGGTCATTATAGACATTAGAAATGTCACAAATGCGGCCGGTAAAGTGACGATAATGTATTTTTGGTACTCCTTCGTTCTAACTCGCGTTTTCCCAATAAAACACGAAAGTCGGGAACGTCAATTTTACAATTGACTATCTACTTTCGCGCACTAGTGCCTAAAAATTCAACGAAATTATCTATTTAGTGCGGATCATAAACTAATAAGTAGTATGATGGAAGAGTAAAAAAGAAAATATAAATACACTTTACATCATTCCCTGTAGTACAGGGGCAAAAATAAGCTTAAACCAGAAGTTTTGAACAATAAATTGACATTTTAAATTTCGAGATTTCTACTTTATCGGCATAGAGGACTTGATTTTTTCAAAAGTATAATGTCGCAAAAATCTCGCGAAAAGGATTTGAATTTATATAAATTCGATTTCATTAATCTGTGCAAAAAATAGAATACATTTTACGTGCGTGAACAGTATTTACTTGATTCGCGCGAAATGCGTCACTCGTGCGCGTTGCGCACTCGCGCCGCCAAACTTCGCGCTCATCTGCAAAATAACTGTTCCCGCACTAATAATGTAAATAACTATTTTATTGTTCGGCGTACCATCATCTATAATAGTGGATAACGGAGTTCAATTCAGATCTAACATATTTACCAACTTAATGAAACAATATAATGTTAAGATTAGGTTTACTTCCTATTACCACGCGCAGGCTAACCCTTCAGAGAGGGTAAACAAGGTTCTTAAAACCGCTTTATCGTGTTTTGTGGAACAAAATCAAAGAAAATGGAGTTCACTAATACCTAAAGTTGCCGCTGCTATTAGATCGTCGAGACATGAAGTCACTAACAATTCCCCGTATTTCATAAATTTTGGGTCAGAAATGAATTTAGATGGTAACACCTGCAAATTTAAAGATAACCTAGAAAGTGATGTTCAGATAGAACCTAGTCCTATTATAAGCAATCGGGTAACCGGATTTAATGATTTATATAAGGATGTACAAAAATTAATTACGAAAGCGTCCATTAAAATGTCATCACAGTACAACCTGAGGCGTAGAGGTGTGCAATATATTGTAGGTCAGCCTGTGTACAAAAAGAATTTTATGCTATCGGATGCATCAAAATATTATACAACGAAACTTGCTCCTAAATATGTAGGTCCTTTCTATATTAGCAAACGTTTAAATCCGTGGAATTACGAATTAAAGGATAGAGATGGAACTAAAAAGGGAGTTTTTAATGTAAAAGATTTAAAACCATATGTTAATGGTAGCCCAAATTAGATCAAGAAACTAAATTTAGTTTTAGAAACATTATGGAAGTAGTAGTTAGAATAAGTAGTTATAGAAAAATTTATTAAGATAAATTTTTCGTTTATGGTTGGGGGTAGTTGTAGCAATTGAAAATAGCATGTAGGATAGTTTAGGGTAGTTAGATAGGCGCAATGTAAGTTGCATATATTTAGGCAGGTATATAATTCTAGTTTTGGAAATTTCATTATCTGTAAGGTCACATTCCTTTGGTGATAATTTTGGTAACGCAACGTATTTTTGGGAAAAATCGAGACAGAGAGTGATTGGCTTTTGGGTGGCTAGTTAGAGCTAGAAATAATAAATTGTAGAATTTACTGATATTCAGGATCTGTCTACTAGCTCCCATATTTAGCTACTGTTTTCCGACTGAAATAGAGTCGTTGGCGTGTTGACCGGACTCAGTAGTTTGATTATTCAGATCAGAAGTGATCCTCCTCGAAGTTTCAGATACAGTGCTAGGAATTTAGTTACTTGTACATATTGAATAGGCTTGTTAGGACGTTAGAACTAGTTATAAGTTGGGTACGATTCGTGAGAGTCATCATAATAGGCATCTTTGGCTAAGAGAATTAATGATAAAGCTATAACATCTAGCTTTTCCTCAGACACCGGTCCCGGCATTACCTAAGGTTAAGGTCATGGGCAACGGCACTACAAACCAGCAGGTCTGATAAACCAATCTTTATCTACTATTACCATTCCTTGCGGCGAAAGTAAAGGTCGTATCACTATTTAGAAATAATACACTACTTTAATTTATTTGTGGCATATGTTGGACCAATTCATACCGTGGATGTTGAACCTAAAAATGTAATAATTCACCAGTTCTATATATATATAATTTAATTTAATTACAAATACTTACCTCATTTCCATTACGTACCTGTAAAGGGGAATTCGTTTAATTTATATTGGTGGTTAACTTGTGTAAACCTCCATTGGACATACTTATAATATACTCAGGGTGCGGGGCTAGCTAGCAATTCCAGGACCCGTATAACTAACGTCAGAACTAAGTGTACTCCCTCCACTGTTTATAACATGGTGGTAACGAATTAAACCTACATAATTAATGTTCAATCAGATATCAGGGCTTCACGCCATTAATACCATTTTGTTACGTATAATTTGCCTGTCCATTAACGCGATTAATTTAAATATAAATATATTCTGTTTCTCTTGCCACAATTATCTACGAGTTTTATTCATGTTCATACATTTTACTTGGAAGAGCCTATCCTCCTTGATCAAGAGGGTTTGATGCTTTGGCTTGATCTGGCGCCCTACCATAATTTTGAGTTTGAAGGTAGCAATTGTACATGGCAGGATTTCGATCCTTCACGACCCTCTAGTTTAGAGTTAGCCGGCTGCTGCACTAAATCCAAGTTTAGTGGTGATTGTTGAATTAGTATCGCGGGGTTGTGCCGCACCTTTTGCTCCAAGCGAAAATAGCAAGATATGCGTCTGCGCGAAAGCTTTATGAATCAAAAAACAAAATAGTATAGAATCAAGTCTTTAAAGCACGCGCAACGAGGTTAATGGCACGACGCGAAGCGGAGTGCTTTTAACGTTGCAAGTGGTTTAAAGACCAATTATACACGTGTATTTTATAGTGTTTGTTATTATACCTGCAGTATAATTTAAAAATAGGAAATACAATGAAATCATATTGACGTTATATTCGAATACATGTCTAATTCAGTGGGCTGGGTGTTCGTAATTTCACGATTGCCATGGAAATGTCACTTGGCGTTTGCTTATAAAAATCATCGTTTTTGTGAATAAAACGATTTCCGTTGTAAAAGATAATACACCGTCCATTAAAGCGCTTGTTGTAAAATCTAAACAAACGTTGGTAGGTGTAAATCCAAATCCAGTCAAGTCTATTATAAAGAATATGAAAAGTTGTTTTCATGGATGAATAGGAAGTTACTTACGAATAAAGTCTTAAATGCATCGATAATGCTGGCATATATGAAGGAAATGTCAATAGTATATTAAGTATTAAGGTCAGTGTACTGGTACTTTACTGGTTGAGGATAATAATTGCAATATGCAATATTATCCGAAATCGGTTAAGCACCTACTGACCGTGGTGCTTACGCTATTTTTTGCACGATCAATTTATAATTGATATAAACTAAATTCGAATGTATCAATGTGGTAGCATCACAATGGGTTCAGTAATTTTTTGTGGGTTGCTACAGTTACGTTTCTGTTTTTGAAAACAAAACAACACGTGCGCGAAACGTGGTTTGGTTGAGACTAAGTGAACATACCTAAATGATTCAGAAGATTTCGAAATAGAAGATGCATGGAGTATTGGCTGCGCATCGATCATTCCCGAAAAATTTAAAAGTAGATATGAAGCCGCATATGATTCTTTCCTTAAATGGTGTGAAAGTAAATGTCAAACTGACATAAGTGAAAAAATTGTGTTAGCATATTTTGTTCAACGTAGTGAAGGATTGAAATGGCTTATGGTGTGATTATTCCATGTTGAAAATATGATTTTTCTAAGAAGGTGTGTTGATATTTCTAAATACAGTACGCTGATAGCATTTTTGAAAAGAAAGAACGTTGGGTATCAGCCAAAAAAATCTAGCGTTTTTTCTAAAGTAGATTTCCATAAATTTCTTACGGAAGCACCCGATGACACGTACTTGGTGAGTCATTAACTAACAAGATTGAAACCGCTCAGAAGATTTTATGTGGAACTCCAGGGAACCCTTCATCATCTTCGTTGCCATCAACAGAACCTGCTATTTCATACCGTACTAATTCAAATCCTCTATCGACTGCTGAGTGTGAAGAATCTGTAAACACCGTGTTTTCCAATTGCCTGTCTAATTCCCGAACTAATTTTTGTAACTTGCAAATTGTACATTTAACTTCCACATTAATAAACAATAATTTGATTTTTGACACATATCCTACTTGTCGCATGTTACTGTTACTGTCACTTGGTTGCTAAGCACGTTGCTATGATACACTTACCGCCCTAGGTTGGTAAGTGCACCTTACCGCCTTGAAAATGAATTAGTAAGTAGCCGACTATAACCGATCGTGCAAAAAGGCCTTTTTTTCGCACGCATTTGAGTGTTTAAAACGGAGATTGTGATTCAAGTATAATAAATAATATATGTTTTTTAGGACGCGCATGCGTGCTTACCGCGTATTATTGTGGAATACCATCATTATAATTTTTTTAACAAGAAAAACTAAATTGTTTAAAACATAAGCTCTATTTTAACTATAACTGACAAAGGTGACTCCTGCTGCCCTACGGAATTTACACTGACGTTGTTTAAGGTTTTCCTATTATGTGGTTTTAAATAATACTGATTTTTAAAATGAAGCTGCATTGCGACTCTTTAAAAAACATTCTCCCACTACACGGTCATCTGAAATGAATGACGATTAAGTCAATCAATAGAGAGCACAAAAATTCATAGGTAGGTACATCACTGTTTCGAGCTTTCCAATTCAGAACTGTGTCCCTTTGTCTGGTTCCATTGTAGTGTGCGCGTTTCATGCGTACCTGATTATTTAACTTGTAATTTATTTTTTCATTTACCACATTCGCGAAACCAGTAATTTCATTCCGCTTCCGTTAACGGGGGAGAAAAAATTCGAATAGAATCTATTGCAAAAGGAGGCCTCTGTAAATGAAAATTAATTACGTAGAACATCTCACTTTGTAAATTACAACTTGCCCAAAGCATTATATAATTAGGTAACTGAAATGGGCCAAACGCTTTAAGATGTAGTAAATTTATTTTTCCCGAAATCGTTATGAAACTTTCATTTTCATGCCTAATTTATGTCAGGAAATTTACGTTTCCATGACAGTGGCAGTTACACTTTTCCTGACTGAGAACTTTCCCTGTCTCCTGTCACTTGACCCGAGTCCTGTCAAAACTGACACAACAATATTAATAAGAAATTTATATGATTACACATTTTATATTCAAACAAAGGGGACTTCGGGAAAAATATAATACAAATCTTGTCAGTAAAATGACACTACTTGGCTCTGAATTTAAAGTACTTGGCCACGTACCTCAATTCCTCTTACATACCTACTCGTATAATAATCCTACATTATTTTTTTCCGTTGTAGGTATTTTTTCGTTGAACGCAACTAGCGAAAGGCAATCAATGTTCCTTGATATCACCACATTCTTGTTAGTTTAGGATACTCTAGGTCTAGAATTCTAGATAATCCGGGTTCGAAATTGTTAGACATGCTTAAATATTGCATTAACTATACGGATTAGAAGATAATGTAACATTTAATTTCAACTTTCAATAAGACTACTTATCGCATTTAATGGAACCAATATGGTGGAGTGTAGCAAACGCAGCAAAATTGCGATTCAACTAATACGAAAGAATTGATGTGAGATCTAATTATATAAATAATAAATTCAGGTGTTTAGCAAGTCGTATTTTTAATGTGCAAATGAGTTAAATTTTATTGGATGCCGATATTTCTCAGTCATTTTGGAGCAGATTTACATATTTATTATGGGCAAACGAACATTTCGCTTTCGGCTCTACTTTTTCATTAAACGTGTAGGCTCTAAATTTGCCGAACCGAGTGTGGATAAATTTGTTTGTTATTTAATTCCCACTTGACGGGAGAGTATTGCTCTGAAAAGGGTTAACGCATAAACACTTTTATCTCTATTTTTATAATCATCGGTGCGGAAGGTTTTTAACTACTCATTCGGGCCACTAATTCCCAATAATTGGAATAGTAGTCGGCGCACAATAAATGCAATAATTATGTGTGTTGTTTGGAATGGCTGTTTACGTCATTTCTCTGTAATATAATTAATCAGTCATGTAGTATAGGTAAATTTCGTTTTATGCCCTTAAAATATGAGAGGAAAAAATGATCAAAGTCCTCGTGTGAGATCGAAGAGACTTCAGCGCATTTTTGTGTGGCAGATCAGTGTTTTATTAACCAATATTGACTCCACCATCAATAAGATCTTGCCGAAAGCTACCACGTTCACTTTGTCGGTACCATTTTCTCACTTACCGTGCACTCGCAATTCGCGTTTGAAGTTTTGACTCCACCATCAGTAAAATCCTTTGGGGGTTACCATATTCCCTTTGTCGACACCCACTTCTGATCACCCGCAACAATTCGGATTTGAAGTTTCGACTCCACCATCAGTAAGATCTCGTCGGGGGTTACCACATTCCCTTTGTCGATACACAGTTCCGACGTCCCGTTCATTCGTAATTCACATTTTGGTAGATTTCGCTAAAATCCCGGCATAAAATCGTATTCAACTTTTGGGTACTTCACATAGCTCGACCTTCTATTAGTGACACGAGAAAGAGAGACCGCGATTCGCGCTGTAAGAAACTTTTGGGCGCCCAAAGTCGACTACCCCTCGAAGCGCGCCGCGCAAAAGGTGGTTTATTTCGCCCCTAGGAAAAAAAAACAAAATTCCGCCACGCAGGAGTTGTGCGCGTTGACAAGATCTTCCCGACGACACCAATTTGAAAACAATCGGAGAAAAACTGTAGAAGAAGATAGATAAAAACTGAAAAATCTCCAGATGTCGTCAACTCCAAATCTGGTAGCCCCATCCCTAACGTTCTTAATTACACGGCCCCGATAGTTACATGTACACTCCTTGTCTTTTTACAAGCGTTTTTCTACGGGCGCGCATTTTCTGCCAGCCAGCCAGCCGACCAGCCGGCCAGCCAGCCAGCCAGCCAAAGTGAGATTAAAAGCTACTTTTTACAAAAAAATTTTTTGCAAAAATGCGCTAAAAATGGTCTCTATCTGTTAGTACGTCTACAGAACTATTTAAGAACCCTGCTATAAGCGCCAATAAATGCATACGTTAGGCAACACATCATGCCACAACTTTCGTTTGAATATTCTCCACATTTTAAAAATATTTGGAATTATACAGGGTGAGCCCACAAAGTAAGGCGCCCAAATGGTACATTTTTTAAATAGAACCCCCTGTATTTGAATGCATTTTTGAATTCTACGTGTAATTGTACGTCTTTTTTATGATATGGTTAATATCCGGAAAGCTAGTAGTTTTAAAGATAATTCGATTTTTAAGAAAAATTGGTCATTTGCAAGCGTCAGTATATTGTCAAAATTAATTACTTAAATTTTGATTCCAGGTTTTATATCTTATCCTGGGTTAAGTAAAAGTCAAATAAATACATCTACTATGAAACATTAAAAATATAGCTTACAGGGTGTTTTTTTGGTAGGTCCAAAGTTGCAAAACTTCGAATTAAAAATCTCATTTTTTTAAATGGAACACCCTGTATATTTTTCTGTATCATTTAGCTCGTCCAAAAACCTTCAACTTTTATGTCCTATACCTATCTCTGATAGTTTTAGAACTATACCTATCCCTGATAGTTTTAGAAATATCTTGGTTTTCCTGGGTTTTACATTCTAATCTTAAATAAGTTATATGTAATTTACATAATAGTGAGGTGGACATGCAAAAAAAGGCCATAGCCGATTACCCCTGTCATACGACGAACGGTTCCCGAGATATGGCTGAGGAACAGCCTTATTGGGTCACCCGGTACAATATCCTGCGATCACTACGCTACCCATAAAACACCTGTCCACCTAGCGCAAAACCAATCAAAATTGAAACTATATATTTTTTTATTATACCTGAATCACAATCTCCGTTTTAAACACTCAAATGCGTGCGAAAAAGGGCCTTTAAAACACACGTGCTTTAAAGTTGCTAAGTAACGATACTTCAAGTATGACTTTTGAAACTGTCATCTGGGTGAAATAAAAAATCTTCCTAAGTCGCTTTCTGTAAATGCAGAACATTTCTTTGGCTTTTGTACCTATCCTTTGGTTGAAGCTTTCACAAACGCGCGTAATTTAGGGTATGCTTCCAAATTTGTTCCACTTTTTAATCGCAGCATTGCTTTAAAGTTTTGAATGAATGTACCAAAATATAGAAGATTTAAATACCTTTGACATTTCCTTCATATATGCCAGCATTATGGATGCATTTAAGACTGTATTCGTAAGTAACTTCCTATTCATCCATGGAAACAACTTTTCATATTCTTTATAATAGGCTTTACTGGAGTTGGATTTTACACCTACCAACGTTTGTTTAGATTTTACAACAACCGATTTAATGGGCGGTGTATTATCTTTTTCACTTATAATTGCACAAGAGGTTTGTATTTTACCGAATAAATTTGGGTTGTTAAGGTAATGAAAATCTGTTGCCTAGCAATTAGACGAGAAAAACTGTCAACTAATAAAAATGCGACACCGAAGGTGGAGCATTTTTAGGTTGACAGTTTTTCGAGTCCAATTGCTAAAAGGAAACAGATTTGAATTGCCACAACCCAAATTTATTCGGTTTAAATACAAACCTCGAGTGGAATTCGGCAGGACAATTTAACGAACAAGAAATTCACCAAACTAATCAATTATTGACAGACGTCAAACTAGTCATATGGGTAAGGATAATGCGATTATTGGTTCGAAAATGAATAAGTGAAAAAACGACTAGTGCATTTGTCGCTGGAAAAGTTGCAGGTAACTTTTGCCGCTGTCAAAGTGACAATTACACTGCGGCTTATGTGATTTTTTATACATGAGTTGAATTGTCAATGGAAATCGTTTAATTTACCAAGACGATGATTTTTATAAGCAAACGTCAAGTGACATTTCCATGGCAATCGTGAAATTACGAACACCCAGCCCACTTAATTAGACATGTATTCGAGTCATTGAGTTAGAAAAGTAATGGAGGGAATCAAATGCTTGGCCAGACGTAGACCACGGGAACCAAACGTGGCCTCTAACTGTGATTAAAGTACCACACCCGAGACCACACCACTTCCGTTATCATTAGCGTCTCACTTCAGTGGCGTAGAGATATAATTTTCTTTCCACTAATAGGAATAATAACAAAAAAAAACGTATAGAAGGAGTAAAATATATGCTCGTGCTCGTGGTAAAGTAAACAAAATAGACAAGGATGGGAAAGTATGCAGATTTAATATAATCATTGATTACAAATCTAAATATACATCGATGTGTTCCATTAGTATAATTAAGGCCAGTTTACTATAGCCACTACAACTTGACAACTCCCATTAAATTCACTGTGTTGATCAATAGCTACAATTGATTGGTTGGTCTCAGGTTCATTACAAGTTTTGATAGTACTTACTGCATATTTGACGAGATCTTTGATGAACATTTTCCGGTGCAACCTTTGGTCGAAATCACAGTCAATGAAGCGTTGTGAGCACAAAAGTAAATTTCGAGAGCTGTTCTTGAGATATATTTACAAATGTTAGGTAATCATTTTGCTCGAAGTACTGGTTCGTTTGGAAAACTAAGAAACATAAACTAGGTACCTACAACCTCGCCTACAACATGATAGATGACATGTCTTACCGATGAAAGGAAATGCCCTGTTTCTTCGCTTTATGAGAAATTTTGCATGATACGCAGCTAATCATTCTCAATTCACAAAATTGCGTGTGATAAAAACACTATGCGGCAGCATAGAGTAAATAATTATTTACTCTATGGCGGCAGTTAGTTATAAACGAGAGCACAAACCGATCCGAAATTATTAGGTACTTTAAAATGGCAAATTTAATAAAATTTGAATTTGGTGGAAAACTGACAGTGACAGGACCCGCGTTTTCATATGTCAAATAATGTCGGCCAAAATGTACCTTCACGGGAACCTATCCACGCGAGTGGCCTCTATCTGTGGCAACTTCCGTCTACAAAAATTCTTACCCCTCCACCATTATATTCCCTCCATTAGTTTTCTAACTCAATG